>NW_004798359.1:115965-122395 GCF_000002075.1 Aplysia californica
TTATTATTATTATTATTCTATTTGCTGTATCAAAATCGCAAGAATATTCGGAACCATTATTAAGATATTCCAAGAATTTCATTCGAAAAAAGTATAACATTATTATTGTGGAACTGAAAAAAATGGAGTAAACTTTCTCACAACTAGGTCTAGAGAGAACTTTGTAGTTCTGAGGTAGTGATATAGGCTCTGCTATGTCCTCTTGGTAAAGATATGGGAGGCAGCGTGGTGGAATCAGGCTCTCGTCAAAATAATCGAAGTAAAGAAATTTGCGTTTTTACGCACTTTGTGAATTGTTATTAAATTTTTGTTTTTGGGTTCAACACCTTTCATGCCAATTAAAGAACTCATTTCTGTGTGGATTTTTCTGAAAAACGTTGATTACAGGCCAAAAAAAAGTAAATTTTCAGTTACCACGGACTCTTAAGCTAAGGAAATAACTAATTTTTGGCGGCCGTTTTTTCCCTAATTTTACCTATGAAAACAAGTGACCCCCCACCTCCTTCATTCGCAAATATCTTGACTTGTATTCAAGATAAATGGATATTTTTTCCATCCAAATAAAGACAAGTGAACAAGCTTTAAGATGATACCAATAACTCTACATGCCCAAAAATTGACGAGAGCCTGATTCCACCACGCTGCCTCACATATGGTTTTTCGTCATTGCACTCTGAAGGCGTGAGATCATTGCCCTCTTGTGAGAAAGTCTTTTATCGAAACATTTTCGTCTATATGCTAAGTGTTGTTTCCCACTGAGCCTGGACTAGCCCCAAAATGTAGGGCTGAAACAACCCGCCTCCTGAAAGATGAATGTTATGTTGAAATCTTATCAATATTGATACTCCGGAGTATACGCGCGAAGACAATTTTACGTTTCTTTGATTTCGCACAATTTTGCCAAGCCTAATTTTGTAAAGTCAACTTTGAGCTACCATATCTCCTGCGTTCTTAACATGGTTCAATTATTAATGAGTCAAATGATGCAGAATTTATACAGCTTTAAAGTGGTATGCTGCATGAGTGGGTAATGCGAGGCTTCAACACGATGATTGGGTGATTACATTTTCACGTTTCTTTTGGATGCCACTGTATTTATATATCACGACAACCTGTCACTGCATGAATTAGAGGCAAACTGATGAATATAATAATGTGCTCAGTTTTGCCTTAAGTTTATAACACATCTTTAACAAAAGTTATATTCGAAAATGTTTTCTTTTCCAAGCTTTTAACTCAAATTTTCGTCCTGGACACCTCAATATGCATGCGAACACACTTTTACGTTTCTCTCTCTGATTTTGCACAATGTGGCCAAGCCTGATTTTGTAAGGTCAGTTTTGCGTAATCATTATCTCGGGCGTCTCTGAATATAGATGTAATAATAATAAAGTGTCAGATATAGCTTTAAATTGATAAGCTGCATGAGTGGATAGCGCAAGGCTTTAACACGATGATTGGGAGATTACATCTTCAAGTTTCTTTTGGACGCTACTATATGTGAGGCAGCGTGGTGGAATCAGGCTCTTGTCAAAATAATCAAAGTTAAGAAACTTGCATTTTTACCCAGGTTTGTGATTTTTTATCGAATTTTTGTTTTTTGGCTCAACACCTTTCATGCCAATTAAAGAACTCATTTCTGTGTGGATTTTTCTGAAAATCGTTGATTTACAGGCACAAAAATGTACATTTTCAGTTACCACGGACTCCAAGGCTAAGGAAATAACTCATCTTTGGCGGCCATTTTCTCACTAATTTTACCTTTGAAAACAAGTGACCCCCACCTCCTTCTTTCGCAAATATCTCGACTTTTATTCAAGATAAATGGATATCTTTTCCATCCAAATAAAGACAAGTGAATAAACTTTAAGATGATACCAATAACTCTACATGCCCAAAAATTGACGAGAGCCCGATTCCACCACGCTGCCTCACATATATTATATATGGTAAAGTTTATAGTTTATTGATTTATCTGAATACTCCCCAGCCCCTCAAGAGTCGACATAAGGACTCTGCCATGAGGTCAGTGAATGTGTCGGAGGAACTTTAAACTTTACTGACGTGCATCTCTGATGAGCAGATTGTTCTCTGTGACTAGTGACATTCCTGTCTCTCTTTCTCCGAGAACTTAACCCCGAATACCTGGATCTTATCTCGGAGTGAATGTTTCAAGACTCACTTTTTTCATGACAGCTGTGCAAGTCTTTTGGATTTAAACGTAATTTTTAAGCAAAAACACCAACAACAACAAAAGGAAAAAATAACAACAAAAAACAAAACAAAACAAAGGAGAACCCGGAAGCAAAGGTTCAGACCATCAGCGCAGTGAGAACGGGAATTTCCGCACGATGTCTGATACGACTGATTCTCCGAGTGGCCAGCCGGAAGCTGTCGAGGAGTGCGCCCCAAATGCAGGAGCCACGCCCCTTCCGGTAGAAGGTGAGGAGCAAACGATACAAGAGACAGAGGAGTCAACCGACAGAACAACAGAGCGGGAGGTGAGTTGTGGGCGCTAGTGTTGAAACGTTTTGTCTCTAAAGTTTTGAGAGCTGTGCCTTCCAGATAACCACTTCTTTCTCTGAACTCGCATGGTGTTGATAACGTTGCCAGTGGGTCTCCGTAGAAAAATGAACCAAAAGGGAAGGCAGAAAGGGGTTGGGAGCAAAACGGATGGAAGGTAGAAAAGGAGCGTGGGGGTGCAGGTGGCAGAGGCAGTGTGGTGACAGACGTTATAATATTACGGACGAGGACGACTTACTAATTAAATGGAACAAACACCTATTGTGACCCTGATAAGCTGTGCGTCTTTCAACAGCATGCATGTGAACAACTGATGTAATCACGAAACACATAATAGGCATTAATTGCTGTTGCTACTGTTTGTGGGAGTACCATTTTCACCATTGGTGGCACTTCATGACCGCCGAACAAAGAGATTTATCGCCGTTAATGATGGTGTATGTTTAGAAAAGTAATGGGCAGTGTGGGGACATGTCTAACAGGGTGCAACGTTTTAAGTCCGATTGTGGACTATGATGACAAATGGAAAGAAGAAGGCTTTTGATTGAATGAGAGCCTTCAGTGACCTGGAATTGAACATGGACCAGCTTCAGACTATTGTTGTCATTTCTCTTCACTCTTTTGTTTCGGGCGTGGATGCTTCCAGAATAATTAGGTCTGTGGTGAACATGTACGCAGTACGTGATCGGGGATATCACGAGTTGGAGTTAGAATTATTCCATTTGCAACTCGTGTCTCCAGGCACTTTTTTCTTGGCTGACAGAAACGACGCATTTTGTAGATACATAGATCAGACACGGGAAAGACATGGAGCTCAGGGGAGATTGGCGCGACCACTTCGTGATCGTGCTGAGGTTAGGACGTGGATTGACTTGGGTGTGGCGTGGGTCGTCAATTATGTACCGTCTAATTTCGCCTTACTGTTTATCATTTGGAATAGGAAGTAATTATCCAGGAGTCACAGGAAGATAAATGAGGAGTGAGGGCAAACTTTGGATTGCTTGTTCTGGTATGCACAGAGTTGTGGCCTATGGGTGGTTGGCGGGTGTTCTGGTGTGGTTTGCTTTTTCTTTCTTATCAAACATCTGTAATCCTTCAGTCTCCTCCTTCTTTTTTGTGTTTGTTAGTCTCTTATAACACCTCTAGTCTTCGGCACTTATATAACCTAATTGTGTTGCAGGTGCCGTAAAACTCTTCCTAAAACAAAGAGATGTAAAATAAATGTGAAACGTGCTGACAAAATGAGTTACTTCTCAGATTTTAGCCCGATGGAAATAGAAACATTAAAATTTTTAGATTGAAGTCTTACAATTTACCAGTATGAAATGATAAAAGACATGTTAAATTTGAAGAGATTGGCATTGGTTAAGAGTTAAGAGTCTACTTATATGACCCTTGTGTTGATTTTTGGCTGATATCTCCATTCACGGATTGCGAGAAGTAACTCATTTTGTTAGCACGCCTCACAAATGTCTTCTTTTGTGAACGTTGTCTTGTTCCCTCCATCTATCCTTTGTTTGTGACGTCATAAAATAATCCAGAGAGACATCACCAGAATCTCCTACGGCTGGCTAGACAGTACACGACATGCAATGGAGTAACTTGGCGCATTGTTTATCTCATTCAAGTCAATATCTTAGCCGTTGGATGACAGCTTTCATTACTTTCTGATCCTTGCTCGTAACATTAGTGCAGTGTCTACCGGCAAATCTTATGTTGATAGTCTGTCTTTAAATTTAAACATAATATGATGGAAGATTAACAATAACTTAGCTGAAACTTGTAAGAAAATCGTAATCAGAACCCATTACCGCTACTTTTGCGATGACGACAGCTAATGCTAATCTGATTGCTGGTAGTCGCCCCTTAGGTATGTACCCTAGTAATATCGGTCTAATATTCATTGTGAAGTGTCGGTTTATAAAATAATAACACTAATACTAATAATACTAATAATACTAATAACAGTAATAATAATGATGATGATGATGATGATGATGATGATGATGATGATGATGATGATGATGATGATGATGATGATGATGATGATGATGATGATGATGATGATGATGTTGATGATGATGATGATGATGGGGAAGATGATGATGACAATAATAATAATAATAATAATAATAATAATAATACTTGCAAGAGAGAGAGAGAGAGAGAGAGAGAGAGAGAGAGAGAGAGAGAGAGAGAGAGAGAGAGAGAGCAAGGGCAAAAGAGAGATAGAAAGAGGGGTGTGGGAGGTGGAGACAATGAGAGACAGAGTAGGAGTAGGATTTAGTTGTCATATTCTATGCCTTCCTCCTTTTTTTACGAGCTTCCTCCCTCTCTAGGAACCACATGACGTCACGAGAGTAAACAAACACCACAATGAACACCCCAGCCCACGCACAGATAATTATTTCCAAACTTACAGGGACTATCCTACAACAGTGAGTGGAGACATTCTAGATGTACTCAACATCGCGTCAAGGAGTATCGAATTCCGTTCAGTCTAACTTCCTCAGCCCTCAGTCTCTCATTTTCTTGATTTCATATTGCTATTATGCAGAATCACATAATCTTGCTCTAAATGAAAAATAAAAATGAAGGCAAAAAAGAAGGGTTGGATCAAGAGCAAATTACTTTAAAAACCTGAACTGGGTGGCATCAGAGCGAAGAAATGAATAGCGAAACTTGATTGTCGATATCTCGCTACCTTAGAAGTACAAAGTTTTATACATGTGCGTAGTGCCTAGTTTTGAGAAATTTGACGTAAAGGATTTTGAGTTGCACATCATGTCAAGCTTTTCAAAATGCAAAACTTTAAATATCTTGATAACGACCCCCGAACAAGGTGAAGATTTTGATAGAGCAGATAGAAAATGTGTGGAATCAGGTTCTCGTCAATTTTTGGGCATATTGAATTATTGGTATCATCTAAACGCTTGTTCATTTGTCTTTCTTTCAATGAAAAAAATTTCCATCCATCTTCAATAGAAGGGGAGATATTTTGGATTGAAGGAGGTGGGGGTCACCTGATTTAAGAGGTAAAATTATCGAGAAAATGGTGGCCAAAACTTGGTAAATTCAAAAGATGGAGAGTCCATGGAAGTTGTAAATTTATATTTTTGCGCCTTTAATCAACGTTCTCGGTGAAATCCTCAAAAGGAATGTGTTTGTAAATAGACATAAAAGGTGTTGAGCCAAAAAAAAAAAATTTGATAAAAATTGCTAAGCAGGGAGAAAACTGCTGTTTTCTTCGATTTCATTATTTTGACGAGAGCCTGATTCCACCACGCTGCCTCACATATGGTTTCTGACCTCATGGTCTTGATAACTCAAAATGGCCAAAAATGTAAGATAGAACTATGTAGTTCTAATGTAGCGATTTGCTTCAGATCTTGCACTTCGTGCTAACGGTGATTCATAATTTAATCTCTCTTGGTGCGTAACTGCACCTGTTGAGAAATAGAGACTGGCTGCTGTTGCACAACCAAGACATGAGTTCGATTCTCATGCCGGGAGTGATTTTTATCGAGCATCTCCCTCCTCTAGTCTGCTAGGACACCCTGTGCCCCACAGCCTGGATTTGCCCCTGGCGAGCAGAGTCGAAGACGCCAACCACCAGAAAGATGGTGTCATTGGGGGCGCGTAACTTCTACCATTTCGCTACATTAGAATGTCAAAGTTCTGTCTGACACTTTTGGCCGTTTTGAGTAGCTAATATCATGGGGTAAGAAACCAATTTTATACGCCTGCGAGTCGTGGACACTAACAGCAGAATTAGAGAAAAAGATTCAGATCACAGAGATGAGATGTTACCGCAGACTCCTTGACATCTCGTACAAAGACTACGTTTCAAATGCCGAAGTACGAAAGAGAATCGCCAACGCAGTGGGACAATATGAAGATCTACTGA
>NW_004798359.1:122495-124518 GCF_000002075.1 Aplysia californica
CACAGGACTTGCCAAAACAATCCTGCAAGGAACCGCACAAGGAAAGAGAAAGAAAGGAAGGCAGAGAAGGAGATGGGAGGACAACATTAAAGAGTGGACAGGAAAGCTGATGGGTGACAATCTGAGGAGAGCAGAGGACAAAAATAGATGGCGAGAGCTGGTTTTCCAATGCAGTGGTGCCCCAACCACGGGATAGAAGAAGAAGAAAAAGAAATCAATAAATGTTCTATCTCCTCTATAAAAGTCGTACGATTATTCCTAGTCGTTATCGAAATGTCCAAAGAATTGATTTCGAAATAGCTTGACGTAATGTGAAACTCAAAACGTTTGACGTCAAATTTCTCAAAACTGGGTACTGATCTGATAGAAATTCATCTAAAGATCAGGACAATGCGCTCAACTAAATCTGCCTATTTTACGTAAGAGATTTCTCTTTGACCATTTATAATTATAATGTAAGCTTGAAAGCGGAGATGTGTTTCATCTTACACGCTCACGCCTACGGCATATTCATGTATTAAATAGGGGAAATTTTAAAGGATTTTTTTTTTTTTGTAAAGTGTTTTACGGCGCTCGCAACTACATAATGTCATATGAGCGCGCGGGACACACCTAATATTTTCAGTTGGTACGAAATTTTGAATTTTGCCTAGGTGGCGGCCGAAGCCTACTCTTATCGATTTTAGATCACCAAGGGATCTTTAACGTGCGCAACTTACACGCGGGCCCTCCGAGATTTTTCGCCCTATCCGAGAAGGCTAAGTGTAGATCTTTCCTACCAGAAGATCAGGGGTGTGGGTGAAAGACAGCAGTAAGAAGAAGCGAAGGAGTAGCAGTAGAAAGGCTGCAGAAAGAGTCAGGAGCCCAGAGGAGGGGGCAAAGGAAGTGAGGGGGTGGGGGCAGAAAGTGAAAATGAAAGCAGACAACAGAACATTGTTAGAGAGCAGGAAAGAAGGTGAAAGGAGACAATTTTAGAGAAGAAAATTTTTTCGGTCCCTACCCGGATTCGAACCCGGGACCTTTGAATGAAAGGCAAACACCTTAACCTCTAGGCCACGAGAGCCCCCCTTTAAAGGTTTATCGTCCCTTACAACCTAGTAATGTTATTTAAGAGATGGGAACGTCCGAATGTTTATATCCATCTCCTATATTATGACCATGCTAAAATAATTATGTTTCTAAACGAGTATCTTAGGCTTACTGAAATTTGGTATGTGAGGAGATTGCTGAGATTGGTAGAAAGAAAAGAAATCAATTAATGAGCTTGTGCTTGAGAATTCGTTGTGGAGGTAATTCTCGAAGAAGCTCACATGGGCCGCTCGCTGATTTAAAAAAAAATCAAGTAGAAAAAGACAAATTAGGCAGTTTCAGTTACACTTGAATAAGATAAGATAAGATAAGAAAAGGTAAGATAAGATAGTACTTTATTATCCCAGAGGGAATTTTTCCTTGGCTGTACAGGACCGTAAAAACACATGCAAGTATACGTAAAACATTTAAATTATATATATTACTCTCATTAAAATTCAATATGAAACGAGAAGTAAAGCTGACAAAATGTACATTTACATCAAATGCATCATTCAACCACATGCAGGAATTCAAATGAATAGACATAATGATCTTGGAATTCCAGCTCTTACTGGCTAAAAGAGGGCAAATGAGGCAGGGGTAGACTCAGAGCAACCAACTTGGAGAGCCTAAAGAGGTGGGTGACGGGGAAAGATCAGTATAACTTTACTTTTTTTCTTCCGCTTGTACCCTGGGGTGTCGCGGGGAGACACAGGTGTCTGTCTGCAGCAAGTCGTGTGGCCTGTAGGAGGGACATCCCATGATCTTTAAGGGTGTCTGCCACAGATTCATCAGTATAATAATGTAGATTTATTTAGAGAATCCAAGCAAAGGAAAGAATAGACAGCTGTGATCGGCGATATTATTCTGTGGCAAATCTGGCTCTTGATGACGAACTCAGTCTGTCTACTATTTCGATGCTGTATCCTGCTCACTTCAGGCTGGCCATGAC
>NW_004798359.1:125642-127335 GCF_000002075.1 Aplysia californica
CAAAATATCAAAATAACAGAGAGAGAGAGAGAGAGAGAGAGAGAGAGAGAGAGAGAGAGAGAGAGAATAAATGTGTCTTTTGTTTGGATGTGTCAGCGGGTCCGATTGAATTGCAACAGAAAAACAATTGAATTGTCTGTACTACCAGCAAAAGATAACGGTTTTGTTAAACAATGAATTCTCTTCTGCTCTTGTTATTACTTGATATCTCCCTTGGAAGGGTCGAGACATCCCGCTTCCTAAAGTGTTGAAGCTGCAAGAGTCTGGATTACTTGAGAGAATTTGTGAGGCGTGCTAACAAAATGAGTTACTTCTCGCAATCCGTGAATGGAGATATCAGCCAAAAATCAACACAAGGGTCATATAAGTAGACTCCTAACTCTTAACCAATGCCATTCTCTTCAAGTTTAACATGTCTTTTATCATTTCATACTGATAAATTGTAAAACTTCAATCTAAAAATTTGATGTTTCTATTTCCATCGAGCTAAAATCTGAGAAGTAATTCATTTTGTCAGCACGTTCCATATTTTTAAAAAGATAAAAGTCAATCTGAGTTCACCATTTGGAACTTATTTGACTTACCAAGCACATCTGCGGTCAACACCCTCTGCAGGGCGACATTTGGGTCGTTGTGACAGACAACTTTTAATTATTCTAAGAATGGCAAGCTGAACTTTACATTTACCTTAGATAGTAATAGTTGTAGTATTCATATTGAATGTTTTTCCAAAACGACCAAAGTACCCAGTACACCCAATAATGACAAAAATCCCAATTGAAGAAGCTGCAGAGTTGGGCTACCATAGAACGTACATTTTTTGTCTTGGGGTGGGGGACCGCGTAGTTTTACTATGGGGGAGCAAAGAATACACCTGCCGTGATACTGCGTGTCGTAAGAGGCGACCAAAAGTGCATAGGTCTGATCGCCCGAAAAGTGCCAGTTTGCGGAGGGCCAACTACCCAACCCAGTAAAAAAACCAGTAAGTTACAGAAACACGGACAAACACAGCTTTTTATTTTTCGATCTTCGGAGACGGAGGAGCTTCTGCATCAGCAGGAACAATGAAGAACAGCGGACAAAGCCGAAATCACCGAAATCACAGAAATCGATGTAGAGAAAAGTGGGAAAAAATGGAATAACATCAAGAGGCTAGCCCAGGATAGAGAAAAGTGAAGGGTGTTTGTCCGTGGCCTATACCCTGATGCAGGGTGAGAAAGGCAATGATGGTGATGATGATGATATTTTTGATAAAGTTTTTTTATTTTGTAAATGACATAAACTATTGAAAAGGACAATAACTTTGATCATCTGTGTGTCATATCTACAGGGGGAGGGAACTACGACAATGCAGGTTACAGACCAGCAGGCCCAGAGACTAGCGGTCAGCAGAATGTCCCACTGACCATCAACCAGCTTGCCATAGTTGCCAGTGCTCAAAACAAATTGCCTGTCAGTAAGGTGAGATAGCTGTTTTATGCTGTTTTCAACCCTTTTAGGCCGGTGTTTTACGACGAGTAGTTTGATTTCATTTGCACTCTGGTTTCAGCCTTAATGGGGATAAGGGTTTTTACACACACACACACACACACACATACACACACACGCACACACACACACACACTCACACACACACATACACATAAACACACACATACACACACATGCACACACACACACACACACACACACA
>NW_004798359.1:129141-137871 GCF_000002075.1 Aplysia californica
GGGGGTAGATGGGGGCAGTGGGAACTGGAAAAAAAGGTTAGGGTTGAGCAAGAGAAAGGGAGGTCGGGGTGGCGTAAGTGAAAGAAAGAAGAAGGGGAGGGAAGGGAGAAACGTGGTTTTAAAAAAATTAGGTGGCAGGAGATGTCTTGAACGGAAAAAGTGAGAAAAGAAAATGGAGAAAATGGGGTATGGGCTTGGCGGGAAGGGAGGTATGGGTGGCGGGAGAAATGTGAAAGCTGCATCACTGCGTCAGCACATGAGCCCCCAAAAAGCAGACGTCACTTGAAATGTCAGGAATAAAAATAGCACATACGAAAGGGGAGGGAACTTTACAGTCAGAACACGAATCTAACCCGCCCGCCCACGTTTACTGTACAAAATGACAAAACGCCCATTTCCACTTTTGGAGCCAATTTTTTAAATTATTTTTTATTATTTGCTAAATCGAAAACCTGATCAGTTACCCTACTTGTTGTGAAACAATTCAAAGTGAAACTGATGTGATTAGTTTTTGAAAAAATTAGAATTCAAAAGAACGCCTCTTTTAAATGAATACGCTATCAAAAAGCCTCTTTATCTCGAAACTGCTGTGAATTTTAACAAGGCGTTTTTTCAGCTTAGGGCAGTGTAGTTTAGGCCTACGTAACTCCGCCGGCGTTAGTGGTGTAGTTTATAGTTGCTGGTGCCCACTGAAGGCGTGAGTTCGACTTTCGAGTAGGGATATTCTTCTGTGGCGTCGGTGGCCTAGTGGTTAGGCTCTCGGACTCGCAACCGTAAGGTCGCGGGTTCGAATCCCGTCAGGGGCCTGGCGTTGCGTTCTTGGGAAGGGCACTTTGCACAAATTTTCCTCACTTCACCCAGGTGGAAATGGGTACCCGGCTATAGACAGTGAACGATCTTGTCAATTTGATAGTGTTTGAGCGCATGAAATCCGCAGCTTGCACTGTATGCCTCTGAGGAAGCCGAGAATGTTTTTGAGTGTTTTCAGAGGGCCTGCTGGGGTAATAATAGTTGTAAAGCGCATAGAGCATGCTCTTGAGCATGGATAAGCGCTATATAAATGCAATCATTATTATTATATTATATTCTTTTGTACCTCCGTCCGTCTGCTGGGATGTTGTGACCCACTGCGTCTCGGAACCTGCAGTCAAACAAAGTTAAAGTAGCCCACCTTCTTAAAAATCTAAATAGTGTTGCTGAGGGCGTGACACTTTGGCAGTTACTGGAGTTTAAGATAAGATAAGATGAGATAAGATGAGATAAGATAAGATCAAATGAGATAAGATAAGGGGGCTCTCGTGGCTTAGAGGTTAAGGTGTTGGCCTCTCATTCAAAGGTCCCGGGTTCGATTCCGGGTAGCGACCAAAAAATTTTCTTATCTAAAATTGTCTCCTTTCACATCCTTTCCTGATCTCTAATAATGTTCTGTTGTCTGCTTTCATTTCCACTTTCTGCCCCCACCCCCTCACCCCCTTTGCCCCCTCCTCTGGGCTCCTGACTCTTTCTGCAGCCTTTCTACTGCTACTCCCTGGCTCCTCCTAACTGCTGTCTTTCTGCCACACCCCTGATCTTCTGGTAGGAAAGATCTACACCTAGCCTTCTCGGACAAGGGCGAAAAATCTCGGAGGGCCCGTGTGCAAGTTGCGCACGTTAAAGATCCCTTGGTGGTCTAAAATCGATAAGAGTAGGCTTCGGCCGCCACCCGGGCAAAATTCAAAATTTCCTACCAACGAAAAAGTATTAGGTGTGTCCCGCGCGCTCATATGACCTTATGCAGTTGCGAGCGCCGTAAAACCCTGTACTAAACAAACAAACAAACAAGATAAGATAAGATTAGATAAGATGTGATAAGACAAGGTAATACTTTGTTGTCCCAGAGGGAAACTTTTCTTGTCTGTACAGGACCGTAAAAATTGTATATTACTGTCATTAAAATTTAATATGACAAGAAAAGTAAGACTGACAAATTGTGCATATCACACCAGATGCATCATTCAATCACATGAAGGAATCTAATTACAAGACTTTCAGAGTTATATAGATTATCATCATCATCCAGTGCCAGATCTGCGACAGACGTCGGCGATCAAGATTTTCCATTCATTCCGTTGCTTGGATTCTCTCAGAAAAGCTACGTTTCCCTGATCTTTCCCTGTTACCCATTTATTTAGGTTCCCTAAGTATGTTGTTCTGGGCCTACCCCTACCTCGCTTGCCCTCAATTTTGCCAGTGAGAGCTAGATGTTCAAGACCCTTATGTCTATTCAGGTGTCCCAAAAACTGCATTTGTCGTTATATAGGTACAAACTCGAAAAAGCAAGAAACATTGATGTTTATTCTGACAGTAGCCTTATACTGATCACTAGACGGTAAAAAAACTTCTTAAATAGAAACGTGTCAGCATCAGGCCAAACCAAGATGGAGTAGTATACAACATACCAGCGGAAAGATAGAGATTCTAGTTACTGAGTAGAATAGGCAACCCTATGAGAGAAGCAAACTCAGACTTTTACAATAATATTTATATCACTCAACTCAAACCTACCTCTACTGGCAGGTGTTTTTTTTTTGGGGGGGGGGATGTCACTTTAAGGTCCTACTTCTTTATATTCCATTGTTCATTGTTCTTGTTTCGATAAGTCTTGCTTTTATCAAAAATCAATTAACTCGTTGCCTCAGAATTACAAAGTTTTATCTGATATTTTTGGCCATTTTGAGTCACTGGGACCACGGGGTCAGAAACCAGTTTACTATGTTCTATTTGCTATATCAAAAATCGTAAGATTATTCGGAGTCGTTATCAAGACAGTCAAAGAACTGCTTTCGGGAAAACCTTGACATGTTGTGGAACTCAAAAAGTTTGACGTCAAATTTCCTAAACTAAGTACTGAGCAGATAGAACTTTGTAAGTCTAGGGCATCCAACTGATGTTGTGTCCATGTGCTTCTCTTAACTCTGCTAAGCAAGCCCAATTCCACGGATAATTAATTCCCCCCCCCCCCCCCCCCTGAAAAGTGGCGTCGATAGCCTAGTGGTCAGGCTACCGGGCTCGGAATCGTGAAATTGCGGGTTCGGTGGTTCAAGCTTCAGCTCTGTCCGACGTTGCTGCGTCCTTGGGAAAGGGACTTTACACGAGTTTCCCTCTTGACTCGGTCCTTTCGGAGATTGACGTTCAACTCGGAGGTCCCTCTTCTTAAATAACCTATCAGTGTTGATAAGGACGTTAAATCTATACCATTTCACCACTCCCCCCTGAAAAGGTAAAGGGCATCGTCCTGAGGGTCGGCCGGCACACAGAGTCCAGCCTGCAAAAGTCCGGCAAGTGGTACAAGAACGAGAACTACGTGGACAAGAACACGTACTCGTGGAAGAACATGCCGTTGTTCGAGGAGTACCAGCGCCACCTGTGGACGCCCGCCGGCACCGTGAGGGACTCCTACAAGAAATGAAGCTCTTCGTCTGTCTGCGGAAGTGAGACGTACTTCTGGTTTTCCGCTGTTGGGATGGTGAAAGTGTGGAGAGGACGTTTCGTTTTTAAAAAAAATAAAGAATGTGAATTCTTTTGTTTAAAAAAAAGGGGGAGGGGGAGGGAGGAGATAAGCTTCTCATGTTATGATGCGATTTAAAAAGCACTTGATTTTTTGGGAAATATTTTTTATTTTTCAAATAATGGAACCCCTTTATTAATTCTCCTCGTTTTCGGATGAAAGCTTTATTTTTTGGAAAAATCATTGGTATAACTTTTTAAGTTTTGTTTCTGACGGATCCTTTCTCATATTAATTATTGTTCTGTATTACTTTGTTTTCTGATGATACATTCTGTGACTTCGTGATTGTTTTCTTAACTCCTAAAGGAAATACAAGCTGGTGTCGTGAAGACTGTGTGTTTATGATGAGACAAAAAATGGGGGACATCCGTTCCCACCGTTCTTTGTTGGTTTGTTGAGTTATTTCAGTATTTCTTCATTACCATCCAGACGGGAGATGGCTGGGGGTGCTGCTGTCTCGAGGAACACAGTTTGATACAAGTTATGCACAATGCCACGAATTTCATGCACAATAAAAGTGTCTGAAAATTAGTATAATCAATTCTTGACTCCTTTGATTTTTACCATAAGATTTGTTCATTGTTCTATTCAGTCTTTCCTTGTTCTATTCAGTCTTTCCCCTATCTCACAGACACTGGTCGTTTAGAAGGAAATAATTTATTTACCCTTTTAAATCTACATGTATATTATTGATACATATACTCGTTCTAACTTTCTAAGTGTATATCATTTATTCACTTTTAGTCTATAGTATTGACACGCATACTCGTTCTTAATACAATCATTTATTCACTTTATAATATATAGTACTGGCACACTTACTCCTCCTTAATATATAATTTATTCACTTTTTAATCTCTACAGTATTGGCACACTTTCTTGTTTTTAATATATAATTTATTCACTTTTTAATCTCTACAGTATTGGCACACTTTCTCGTTCTTAATGTTGACCCAACGGACAAGGCGGAAGTGTCCCTCTTCTCAAAAGATCAGAATTATGCCAATACTGGCGTAACGCATTAATAACCGTAGAGGTTTCTTTTTAGATTTTTTATCCCTTGGCAAATTTCTTTTATATTGGTGCCATCTGATTTGTAGAAAGAGGTGCGCATGTTAGTGTACAACAGCGTATTACGGACATAATTATTATAACATGTAACTGTTAAAGATAGAGATTCAGGGGGTAAAGATGTATGTCAAGGATCTGAGAGCATTGGTGATTATACATATGATGGTGGTATTGAGTGATGATGTGAGATGATGACAATTCGTAGCTTAGAATTACAAAGTTCTATCTGACATTTTTGGCCATTTTGAATTACTAAAACCATGAGGTCAGAATCCAAATGTTCTATCTGTTCTATCGGAATCGTAAGATTATTTTCAAACAAATGCATTCGAAAAAGCTTATCCAAGTTGTTGTTGTTGTTATTGTTGTTATTATCGATCCAGCAACATCTGGGTTCTCGCCCTTCTGTCCAATGCCATGTAGTGATAAGTGCAGGTTTGCTGCAGTTGCTGTAATGTTCCGTAGTGTGTCTTGTCGAAGTACGTCTCGGAGGGAGAAGGGTAGCTCTGATGTCATTTAGGGCTGTACAGTGGAAAAGGTGATGTTCCACTGTCTCATATGCATAGTCACACAAAGGACACATTGGGGGAAGTTCTGGTATCCAAGTTGTAAAACTCAACATTTATTTCGTCAAACTTCTCAATACTAGGTACTGTGCAGAGAGACCTTTGTAATTCTAGGGAAGCAAAGGGCTGAATGGACACACTCCTTGTCTGACAAATCTTCAGGTTACTTTGAACAACGAGCTCCAAATTCTCTGTCGGAACATAGGGTGAAGAACAATACTAGATCTATGCCGTATAGAATGAGAACAATATGTGAGGTAGCGTGGTGGAATCAGGCTCTCGTCAATTTTGGGGCATGTAGAGTTATTGGTATCATCTTAAAGCTTGTTCATTTGTCTTTATTTGTAAGAAAAAATACCCATTTATCTTGAATACAAGTCAAGATATTTGTGAATGAAGGAGGTAGGGGGTCATCTATTTTCAGAGACAAAATTTGGGAGAAAATGGTGGCCAAAGATTAGTTATTTCTTTAGCTTTAAAGTTCGTGGTAACTGAAAATTTGCATTTTTTAGGTCTTTAGTCAACGTTTTTCAGAAAAATATACACAGAAATGAGTTCTTTAGTGGGCATGAAAAGTGTAGAGCCAAAAAACAAAAATTTGATAAAAATTCAAAAACCTGCGGAAAAATGCAGGTTTCTTCATTTTGATTATTTTGACGAGAGCCTGATTCCACCGCACTGCCTCACATATGGGACTCTTCTCGGATTCCAACCCAAATGCGTGTTGATCAAGTTCGGAATCAACAGTGCATCTTTTTTCTTCCCTGTCTTCTCAATTTCTCTCCTTCTCTGAATTTTGTTTTCTTTCCTTTTCGCCTTCTTTTCCTCTGTCTTCTCTCATCGTCGTATTCTTCTCCTCTTTGTGCACCCTCTTTCTCTTTCTCTCCCGTTTTCCTGTTCTGTCTTCTTCCTCTGTCGTTGTCGGTGTACTTACGAGTGGAACTTTTTAGTAGTATAGTATAAGGTTTTACGGCGCTCGCAACTGCTAAGGTCATATGAGCGCGCGAGTGGAACTTTGGCGTAATTATAATAAGTCTTATGTTTCTCTTTTCGTTCTGCTCTCCTTCTCTCCCACTTTCCTTTTCTACCTTATCGTTCATTAGTTTATCTTTCTCTTTTCTCACTCTCCAGACTAAAATTGTTTTCTCCTTTCCCCTGTCTTTTACTTTTACACATCCTCTTTCTTTCTCATATCGTGCATTATTATTTTTTCCTTCTCTCACTCTCTTCTTCACGATACCGAATTGTCCTCTCCTTCGCTCCATCATTCTAACTCTTACACGCTCTTTGTCTCCCGTATCATCCATTGTTTTATCGCTTCTCTCCCCCCACTTTGACTTATTCTTTACTGAAATTGTTTTATCCTTTTTCTTATTGTACCCCCCCCTCCCCCAATCCCTCCCTACCATTATAAAGTCGCCCCTCCTCATCTAGTTTCTCAATTCTTTCACATTTCACCGAAGGATTGTCTTTCCTTCATCTTTCACCAGTCACGTCTTCAAGAGGTGGTTTTCCCGAATGTTGTACCTTTTACAAAAGTGCATGGTCACAACCTTAGAAGAAGTCTCAAGTTTCCTGGAATAAAAACTTGAAAACAACAACATGATCACATTATGTCATTCTCCAAAGTACTGTTCCTTACTACGACAAACAAGTCGTAGGCTATACTGTACTACAGTAATTACAGTAAGAGTAGTTTGTAAATATGTATATGTCAGCATTTTCAACGTAGTAGAAAGATAGGTTTCACGCAGCAAGCAAGTATTATCCAAGAAAATTTAAAGAAAAGAATGAAGATTTGGTACAATACGAGGATATGTGAGGCAGCATGGTGGAAGCAGGCTCTCGTCAAAATAATCAAAGTGATGAAACTTGCATTTTTCCACAGGTTTGTGAATTTTTATCAAATTTTTTATTTTTGGCTCAGCACCTTTCATGTCCATTAAAGAACTCATTTCTGTGTGGATTTTTCTGAAAAACGTTGATTAAAGACACAAAAAAGATGTAAATTTTCAGTTACCACGAACTCTTAACCTAAGGAAATAACTAATCTTTGGCGGCCATTTTCTCACTAATTTTACCTTTGAAAACAGGTGACCCCCCACTTCCTTCATTCTCAATTATCTCAACTTGTATTTAAGATAAATGGATATTTTTTAAAAATCCAAATAAAGACAATTGAACAAGTTTTAAGATGATACCAATAACTCTACATGGCCAAAAATTGACGACAGCCTGATTCTACCACGCTACCTCACATTTTCCCTTCTTCCTAGGTGCCATCCATGAGTCAAGTTATCACACCTTAAAACAAAAACATAAACAAAATCACACACACACACAAAAATCCCATCCGTTCCCAGTTTTCGCGACCAGTAGCCTTTTTTGAGTACGTGCAATCGGTTAGAGTTTCTGTATTTCACGTGCGGTTAGAGTTATTGTATTTCACGCTCACAACAACACATTTATAAATCACTTAAGAAACACACACTATTTTGGCCGTATCTGTCCGTAGTAACACGAGTTGCATGTGATATACCACCCGACCAGGAAGACGGACGTACAAGACTAAATAGACGTCCTCACTCGAACTCACGTCTCCTGAGCGAGCGGCTGGGAATAGCTGAACAAGTATGTCACAGACACCTGCAGTCTCTTTTTAAAAAAAAAGTATTTTACGGCGCTCGCAACTGCATAAGGTCATATGAACACGCGGGGCGCATTAAGAGCATTTTCAGTTTGAAAGTATGTAATCTTGCAGTTTACCCGCGTGACAGCCGAAGCCTACTCTATCGATTTTAGAATCACCAAGCGATCTTTAAGGTGGGCAACTTGCACATGGGACCTCCAAGATTTTTCGCCCTTATCCAAGAAGGCTAGGTATTGGTACTTACCTACCCTAAGAGCAGGGTTGTGGCTGAAAAACAGTAGAAGGAAGAACCAAGGAGTAGCAGTAGAAAGACTGCAGAAAGCGTCAGGAGCCCAGAGGAAGGGGCAATGAGGGTGGGGGTGGGGAGGGGAGAGTGCAGAAACCGAAGACAAAAACAGACGACAGTAAGAGAGCAGGAAAGGAGGTTTTAAGGAGAAAATCTTAGAGAATACAATTTTCCGTCGCTGTCGAGTTTCGAACCCGATACCTATTTAATGTGAGGCGAACCCCGTAACATTTACAAGTCTACACCTTTAGAGCCCTCCCCCCCCCCTCCACCACCCCCTATATCCCTCCCGTGCAGCTCTGCGGCACATAAACAGCCAAGCAGAGAAAAAAGGCGCATAACTGGCATAATGGATTGTAATAATATTTTATAGACAATTAAGTGCCGGTTGTAAATTCGTCGCAACCCTTGTGTCTTAAGAGATAAACGCAGAAGCGTACACATACAAGCATATTATACACAGTACACACTGCATGCGCGTGCGCTCGCACACACACACACATACCCACATACACACACATATACACACAGGAGCGCACACACACAAACACTTATACACACTCACTCACTCTGTCGCTCTCTTTCTCTCTAATAATAGTAATAATAATAA
>NW_004798359.1:137971-139458 GCF_000002075.1 Aplysia californica
ATAATAATAATAATAATGATGATGATGATGATAATAATAATAATAGATAGCATTTGTATAGTGCAAATTCCCGCTGAACAACCAGCTCTATGTGCTTTACATTCTACATTATTAACCCAGCAGTCCTGACAGCAACATTTACTCAAATATTAGTAGTATGAAGACAAAGAATAAATAAAATTAAGATGGTTCCAGCTTTTCAAAACACATCTAGGATTGGATAGAGTTATACATGATTTTTAAAAAAGCACATAAAATACTAGTACCTGTGGCAAAACAAATTAATATGTCTGTTGTTACAACTAGGCATGTACAAAACTAATAGATTATGATCAATATCAAGAGTGTAACGACCGACCGCACCAGTTATCCAAAACAGCACAAGGAGGACGAAGAGATAAAGGTACATCCAGCTTTTCAGAACAAATGTGTGGCAACGTGGTGGAATCAAGCTGTCTTCAAAATAATCAAAGTGAAGAAACTTGTATTTTCCCACAGGTTTGTGAATTTTTATCAAATTTTTGTTTTTTGGCTCAACACCTTTCATGCCCATTAAAAAACTCATTTCTGTCTGGATTTTTTTTTTTGAAAAACGTTGAGTAAAGACACAAAGAATGTAAATTTTCAGTTACCACGGAATCTTAAGCTAAGGAAACAACTAATCTTTGGCGGCCATTTTCTCACTTATTTTACCTCTGAAAACAGGCGACCTCCACCTCCTTCTTTTGCAAATATCTCGACGTCTATTCGAGATAAATTGATATTTTTTTCCAAAAAAAGACAAGCGAACAAGCTTTAGGATGATACCAATAACTCTACATGCACCAAAATTGACGAGAGCCTGATTCCACCACGCTGCCTCACAAATTTAGGTTTGGATAGAGTCAGGCAAGGCAAAGAAGCCTATAAAATGCAAACGCCTGTGGTAAAACACTATAATCTGTTGGTTGTTCCAACTAGGCATGCACAACACAAACTACATTATGACCAATACTGGGATCTTAACGACCGACACCACAAGTTCTTCAAAACAGAACGGAGGCAAAGAAGTAAAGATGCCTCCAGCTTTTCTAATTACAATTGTGTTTGAATAGTTTACCCTAGCTGAGACGCTTAACTAGCACTTGTGGTAAAACGTAATAATGTGTCTGTTCTTACAACTTGCCATTGACAGAGACCAATAGATTATATAACCAATCTGAGAGTGTAACGACCGACTGCAAAGAGTTACTCAAATCAGTAGGAGAAAGAAAGATATAAAAATGCTTCCAGCTTTTAGAACAATCTAGGTTTGGATAGAGTTTAGGCGATCTGCCATTTATTTTAATAGGCGCTAAAAAAATTACTTTCTGATACGATCTTTCTCTGTCTATGGCCGGGTACGTCGCAGACGGCTTCAGCTGTGACAAATTATTAACGTTTTACACCCTTCTCAACACAATCTAGACAATAAAGGAAGCGGGCTGCCATGGTTGATTTTTCCCGAG
>NW_004798359.1:141070-152258 GCF_000002075.1 Aplysia californica
ATATCTATCTATCTATCTATCTATCTATCTATCTATCTATCTATCTATCTATCTATCTATCTATCTATCTATCTATCTATCTATCTAAAGACGAAAAGAGTGACAGGGTTGACTTAGAGACAGGGAAAGAGACCTCTATTCTCAGTTTCAGCTCCTCCAACAAAGTCTTCAAGACACCCAATCGTCTTTTCACCTAAATTTCTGCTGCTCCCTTGGTTCTTATTCTCTTATCTTCCGACGTCGTCGACTTGATCCATCCGCACACTGTAGCTGAGTCTGTCACGATGGTCATGTCTTTCAACCCCCAATAGAAAGCCCATATTCACACCTTTCAGTGCTGCCTCCAGCTCCGCCACGTTGATGTGGTTGAAATCATCGCGTTTCCGCTACCAAGCTGCATCCCCTACAATCACCCCTCCTATCTCCACTATCGCACCTAGGGCCATATCACTTGCATAGCACCAGATTTTGCCCTTGGTCTCCTTCGGCACCTTCCCTTTTCCTTTGACAGGATCTTCCCGATGAATCCGGTCAAGTACCTCTTTTAGCATCATGCATGCTGTCTCTCCCGTAAAATCATCCCATCCGTAGCCTTACGTTCGACGTTTAATATAGCTACACACAACAGGCAGCCATCCAACTACAGGAAAATGTCCAACTAATTTTCCAGACAAAGAGAACACTTCTCTCTTCGTC
The DNA here is from genome assembly GCF_000002075.1 of Aplysia californica. NCBI lineage: Eukaryota > Metazoa > Mollusca > Gastropoda > Aplysiida > Aplysiidae > Aplysia > Aplysia californica. The sequence goes on from NW_004798359.1 coordinate 141,767, forward strand.
ATTCGTTCTCTCAGCTGGTCTGGTGTACGGATGTTATTCGACCTTGAAAACATCAACTCCCCGCTTTGACGGCGACTAAGCTTGAGTCCTAACACCGTTGCTTCATCCAGTTTCTCAGGTGGTTTCGTCACCAGCCCAAACCGTCCCAAATGAGCAATGACATCCGCTACCTTCACTTTACTCACACCCACCATGATGTCATCAATGTAGGAACTCGTCGCTTGCCCAATCCTCGGTTCCTTTGAAAGGACGGTCGTCAGAAGCTTCGTCATAATTTTATGGGCTGAATTCAGACCGAATCCCACTCTGGTCAAAGCATATACTTCGTCTTTGTAACTCACTAGTAACTGTTGATATCGCCAGAGTTCTGGCGATACATGCACTTGAAGGTACGCTGACTTCAAGTCGATGATCTCCGCCTTTCCTTCGATATGTCTCCACTCCCTGAGTCTCTCGTTGCTAACGTCCAGCACTTCTCCTCCAGTATGACTCTCCACAAAATCGTTAAGTTCCCGGCTAAAATCCGTTACAGGGCATATCTTCTTTTTGGTCTCCTGTTCAACTCCCATCAAAGGAATAATTCCGTCGACCTCTCCAGTCCAAGGTACAAGGATGCCTTCTGCGATCCATCTGTCAACTTCCTTGTCAAACTCTTTTCCCTTCTCAGAATCTAAACCACATTCATACTGGTCAACTCTGTTGGTCAGCGTCGGTGGGGTTCTTTCCTTCCAAAAGTATCGCACAGTCCAACGCTTGCCATCAAATCAAGCTTTAAAGTCCTTGTCCTCAATGCATACCTGTAAGTCAGGGCTTAACTTGTTGTTTCCTTTTTCAAAACCCCACTGGACAGAACACCCAATGTTCCCGAACTGCACCTTGTCTCCCCGCACAAGTACACCGCCCAGTCGCTGGATTACATCCATTCCAATAACAATATCCACACCACCTACAATCTCGTCCACAACTGTCATTGATGAAAGGATTCGAACGCCCCCAACCACCAGTGGTACTGTTGAAATTCCCTTACATCTCACCGTGTGACCGTCGAAAGCCACCATGGTGCTCTCACCATTCCACCAGGCTACATGCTCGCTCTTCACAAGACTCGTTGTACAGCCCGTATCTTCCATAGCTTGACAGTCTCTTCCATTAACAGTCACTTCAATCAAAGGAACCCTGCGTTCACTGGACGCATTCCAAAGATTTCCTTTATTAGAGAGAGAGAGAGAGAGAGAGAGAGAGAGAGAGAGAGAGAGAGAGAGAGACATAAACAGAGACAGACAGACAGACAGACAGACAGACAGACAGACAGACAGACAGACAGAAAAACAAACAGACAGACACATGGACGAGTGAAACAGACAGGTAAACAAACCGACAGCTGGGGCCAAAAACACATCCATTAGGTATGAGTCGGATCACGTGACAAACTTTACTTGACGACAATCCGGCGTCAGGATGTCAGCTGACGGATTTCCTTGTGTGTCTCCCAGGCCGTTGTTAGCAACAAGGAACATACACGGCGGCCTGACATAATGAATCTCTCCTCTACCCTAATCTGAACACGGCCCAGTTAGGTTGGACACACACCTACCCGGGAACTGGGGGAAAAAGGGTCCTTGATGAGTCAAAGGTTTTTGAAAAATTGAAATCGGTTCTGGAACCCAATGAGGGTATCAGTACTTGCTTCAGTAATCGTTTCGATACTGGCATGAGAAAGTTCTTCGATACCCGCCATGCCCATCTAAGGTTGTTTGTTAGTTGTTTTTTGTGTATTCTGTTTTTTGTTTTGTTTTTCATAAGTTGTAGAATTTTCCGGCCCACTTGGGATAGCACTGACGTCTGTACTCTTAACAACAAATATTTCATCTAGTATCTCCGGCGTTCCACTGGGATGCTTCACACCATACAGCCCAAGTTGGCTCAGGCAGGTAGGCTCGAAGCGGTCAGCATCCTAAATAATTTAAAATTTATATTATTCAATAAGTATCGCACAGTCCAACGCTTGCCATCAAACCAAGCTTTAAAGTCCTTGTCCTCAATGCATACCTGTAAGTCAGGGCTTAACTTGTTGTTTCCTATTTCAAAACCCCACTGGACAGAGCACCCAATATTCCCGAACTGCACCTTGTCTCCCCGCACAAGTACACCGCCCAGTCGCTGGATTACATCCATTCCAATAACAATATCCACACCACCTACAATCTCGTCCACAACTGTCATTGATGAAATGATTCGAACGCCCCCAACCACCAGTTGTGTCCATGGAGGCGTGAGACAGAGCCCAAGTTCAGAACACCCCATTGGGGATTCGAAACATGGCCATCCGCTCCATAGTCCAGTCGGATAAGCTTATAGTGCAGCTGACCCATTTATTACACCTTTCCTTCCCCAAACCCTTAAGATGTTCTCTTTTTATGCAGATGTTTTACGCCCCAATCGATACAATCTAGATCATCTGAAGACGGGCTTCGACCCTATGGGTATATCTCTTGACCCATTTGGCTTGGTCCAAATCTGAAAACGACGAAAATCGGAGGGCTTGTCCATTGTATTTTTAAGGGGTTTTTGTGTTGTTGTTTTGTTTTTTTTTGGGGGGGGGGCGTAAATGTTTTACAGCGCTCGCAACTGCATACGGTCATATGAGCGCGCCGTCCCATGTATATCCTCACAGTTTATACAGTTGCTCAAAAGCCAAAGTGACTATTGCTAGTATTGTTCGTGGTGTAGCGGTTACGATCTCCACTACTGCATGATACAGAAGACGCCAGTTCGAATTCCGAGTCTTTTCTCCAAAAGCGCCGACTGTATGCAGGGATGTTGTGTCCAGCCAACGGAGGGTTGACCTTGATGGGTATGGTAGAATTAGCCCAGCAGGTGGTTGGTGGGTGCTCTGATGTTGCTTGCTCCTTCTTTCCTACAAACATGCGTCATCATGATCTCTCTTTCTTTTTGTATTTATTGTTACTCTCTTGTAACACCTCCAATCTTCGACATTTACATAACCTTATTATGTTGCAAGTGCTGTAAAACCTTTACTAGAACTAAACTAAAATTAAAAAGATAACCGTACTGCAAAATGATCTAAATACTGTAGAAGGAAGGTAAAAAAAAGCACAATTTACAACCTATAGACCGCGCATTACTCTCATTACATCGGTATCGACTACCCGGTACTCAGAGGGAAAACTGGGTACTCGACATCAAGTCTGTCAGGCAGCAATAGGCGCTTGGCACAGTCCCAGATCGTTAATCTGTGTACAGTTGGAGGTGTGTAGTTGTGGCCGACACGAAAAACACAAAGCAGGGCTTAGGGTCACCCAGGGATCATGGACGACCTTTTTGTGTTTGGATTTTTAAGTTAACAGTAATTTAAACAGACATGCTTTACGTGCATCTTGAAAAGTTTCCTGATTTCTAAATCTCAAGTTGAAAAAGCAGTCTGTCTTGTTTAGATTTCTTTTTAGAAAGACAACGAACATTCTATTCCAAATTTTGGGGAATGAGTCCACGACTTTTTCCAAAAGGTATGTACGTCACTCCTGGTGTTTATATTACTTTCCCATTTACTTTGTTTTGTTTGTATTCACTTTGACATACCCCCCCCCTTTCCATTTTCCCCGTCAGATATTTCGAAAGTAAAGCTGTATACCCCTCCTCTCCCTCATCGTTTTCCTCTCACTGAGTCTTTTTGGGATCTAAACAGCCCCCTCCCCTTTCCCTAAGTCATTTTGAGGAAGAACCCCCACCCTCCTCCTCTCGTCCTACCCGCCCCTCCCCCAGTCTCTTTCCACCCCCATATAGCCGTCTTCTCCAATGCCTATTCCAACAATTTTATTTTCTTGACACCAAGTGGAGAGAAAATAATTTCAGCGAGAGTGGGTGGTTGGCGGGTGCTCTGGTGTGGTTTGCTTCTTCTTTCCTATCAAACCATCTATTGTCCTTATCTCTCCTTCATCTTTTTTATGTTTGTTACTCTCTTGTAACAGCTCTAATCTTTTGGCACTCATTATGACCTTATGCAGTTGCGAGCGCCGTAAAACCTCTACTAAAACTAAAACTATAACTTTCAGCGAGAACAAAAATCCTGTAACTAACAGGACATCCCTAAACCTTTTCATGTGAGTTATGTCCGTGACTAATAGTCTATAAAGCGAGTGTTTGGGTTTAACACCAATTTCAACACTATTAGGTTATTCAGGTGGCAGTACCTCCGAATCCAACGTCTATCTCCCATTGGACCAAGCCAAAATGGATTGGGAGCCTTGTAAACTTCTCATAATAGCCCGGGTTCAAGAACCGACAGATGAAGATTCGATCCAAGGCCGTCCCCCTCAATTCAAACGGAAACCTATGTAAAGTACTAAAAACGTGTAGGCCTACTCTCATTCCAAAATCAAGTACAAAGCAAACAATGACGTCATCAGTTATGATATTCTTCACCAAGTTGCACTAATAAAATAGGTGGTGTCGGTGGCCTAGTCGTTAGGCTTTCAGACTCGCAACCGTAAGGTTGAGGGTTTGAATCCCGTCAGGGGCCCGACGTTGTGTCCTTGGGAAAGGCACTTTGCACTATTTTTCCTCAGTTCACCCAGGTGGAAATGGGTACCCGGCTATAAACAGTGATCGATCTTGTCAGTTTGATAGTGTTTGAGCGCGTGAAATCCGCAGCTTGCACTGTATGCGGCTACGGAAGCTGAAAATGTTTTTGAGTGTTTTCAGAGGGTCTGCTGGGGTAATAATAGTTGTAAAGCGCATAGAGCATGCTCTAAAGCATGGGTATGCGCTATGTAAATGCAATTATTATTATTATTATTGAAATAGCCACGACAGCAATAGACACTGGACTCGGATATTTGTGCACCTGCAATTAGTGGCTAACTCGTTTGTCATTCTGGTTACAGCATCGGGTGGTGACAATCGTTAGTATAACAATACGCGAGCGTTCACATGCTATGTACCAGGAACGAAACAAAACAAAACAAACTATCCTCCTAAAAAGAAGAAACCCAGAAAGAAAACCTGAAAGAAGAAGGAAACTCACCCCTCACCCCTCACCCCTCACCCCTCACCCCTCACCCCTCACTCCTCACCCCTCACCCCTCCTCCGGCACGACAAACTAATTCAGACAAGCAGCCCGACTCCAAATGTGAGGCAGGCTGACAAAATGAGTTACTTCTTACAATTCAAGAACTGCCTTTATCATTTGTGAAGCGTTGTGACAAAATAAGTAACTTCTCCAATTTTATCTCCATGGAAATAGATACATCACGCTTATAGGTGACGTTATTACTATTTATAAGTATGAAATCATAAAGGGCATGTTGTACTTTAAAAATATGACATCAATAAGAAATCTACAAATTTGACCCAAGTGTCGATTTTTGGCCAATATCTCCATATGTGGATAGCGAGAAGTAACTCATATTGTAAGCACGTCTCACATTTCATACAATACATTGTACAAACCAAACATTAAAAAATATATGCATTTATTTGTGTCCATCGAGCTAGAATCCGTGAATGAGCTAATTTTGTCAGCACACCTCACAGATGTTTGTCAGTTTGTGGAGAGAAGTGTAAATCAAACCATCTATTCAATTATCGTCCCAGAAGCAATGTAAGCCGTTTCTAGAACAGGGTGTCGGACAAAGACGTTTAATTACTTTAAGTGTTATTCTAGACTAACTCTTGATAGCAACAGACACATTGTGCGTGGTGGAAAAGGGAATCTCTATTTTCCATAATAATTCATCCTCAAAATTTCTCTCGTCTTAAAATTCTATTCAAAGTGCTGCAGAGAATAAGCTTCCGTAAGACGCTGTCTTTAAAAAAAAGTAATACAGTTAAATTTAACTTTCAAATAAATGTTTCTAATCCGCCGAATCGGATGGTGGGGTCTCAAGTTTTGGGTCAGATCTGTAGAAAGGTCACGTGGCGGGTCTCGGAATTTGGACTGGATACATCGAGAACGAGGAAGAGGAAGAAGGACTGGATAATGTTTTGAGACAGCGAGGCTTTAAAAAAGTAATCTTTTGATTTGTCTGAGTGGGGTTTTTTTGTCTGCGTAAGCTTATATTTAGTTATTTTAATGGTGCTAGTACTTTTGTTCATGCGTGTGTCACTGCGCCTGACGTGTCTACTTACATGTATTTTTGTTTTAATTTTTTCTCTCTTTCACTCACCCCCCCCCCTCTCTCTCTCTCTCTCTCTCTCTCTCTCTCTCTCTTTCTCTCTCCTTCTCTCTCTCTCTCTCTCTCTCCTCTATTCTGTATTCTACTCTCCTTCGTCTGTCTGTATCTGTTTGTGCCTCTTCATTTTTTAATCCCCTTTTACCTCTCTTTTTCCGTCTCTCACTCTCTTTCTTTCCCCCTTCACCTTTTTTCTTTCTATCCTACTTCACCTCGCTACACCTTTCTATGTCAATAACTTCTGCCTACCCGGATCTGCTGTTTGGAGGCTATGGCTTGTTCACTTCAACAACAACAACTTCAAACCCCCAAAATGAATCGCTCTAGTAAGTGGAGATGAAAGCAGACGACAGAACCTAGACGTTGTGGCCTAGTAGTTAGGCTCTCGGACTCATAACCGTAAGGTCGTGGGTTCGAATCCCGTCAGGGGCCCGACGTTGTGTTCTTGGGAACGGCACTTTACACGAATTTTCCTCACTTCACCCAGGTGGGAATGGGTACCCAGCTATAGACAGCGCAAGATCTTGTCAGTTTGTTAGTGTTTGAGCGCTTAATCAGCTGCTTGCACTGTATGCTTCCCGGGAAGCTGAGAATGTTTTGGAGTGTTCTATGGTCTGCTGGGGTAATAATATAGTGTAAAGCGCATAGAGCCTGCTGTTGAGCGGGGAATTGCGTTATACAAATGCTATTTATTATTATTATAGAACCTGGTTAGAGAGCACGAGAGGAGGTGAAGGGAGAACACTTTCGAGAAGAAAATGTTTCTGTCGCTGTCAGGTTTCGAACCTTGGACCTTTTGAATGACAGACTAAAACCGTACTTTAAGACCACGAGAGCCACCAGTAAGGATTTAGTATTACGCGGACTGACAAAGTAATTAAGCTGTAGTTTCTTAGCCGCAGCGAGCAAAAATGATGAGTCTGATGACAGAATGGGAAAGTAAGTTCATTTACACGATTTTCCTCACTTCACGCGGGTGGAAATGGGTACCTAAACATAGACAGCGGTAGATTTAGTCATTGCATCTGTGTTTTATCGCCTGTAAAAGGTAGCTTGCACCGTATGCTTCTCAGAAAATTGAGATTGTTTCAGAATGCTATATCAGGTCACTTGGGGTAATAGTATAGAGCTTGCGGCTAGGCGGGAATTTGTGCTATACAATGTCTGTCTTCTATTATTATTATTATTATTATTATTATTATTATTATTATTATCATTATCATTATCATTATTATTATTATTATTATTATTATTATTATTATTATTATTATTATTATTATTATTATTATTATTATTATTATTATTATTTAGTACCTCAGTGTGTGTGTTGGGATTATGTATTATGTATCCAACAGAGGCCAGGATGACCCTGACTGACAGGGTCAAAGCAACCAGCCTCTTAAATGATCTAAACTATGTCAATGGTGGTGTAAAACGTTTACAGTCCTACATTACAATCCTGGTAACCGTTCCTTTTCCCTTTTTGTTTTTCACAGAGAGTTTGCCAACAGCTGTGAGACCCTGACGCCATTGCCAGATATGTTGCTGACAAGCCTTCATTGTGATACGTAGCACTTAGTGAATAATACCAACAGACCCCGAAAAAACCTGTTTCATTTCTGCGTGCAGTCTAGAACAATATACCTGAGCAGGGGATATTAAAAGGGGCCGTTTACTGTAATATCAGAACTATTAATATTGGTAGATTGCCACAGAATAGATTATCACACAGGATTTGGTTGTTTGTATACCAAAGTACGTCGGGAGATTTCTCTGCGGATTGACCTCAAGAACCATGGGCTCCGGCCGGGTGTACCTTCCCAACTTCCCGCCACCTCGGCCCCTGAGGATCACTCTGACCTCTCCAGTACGGAAGACGTCCGTCTATGACCTCAAAGGCGACACGAAAACACAGAACGACCACCGCAAGCCCCAACTCCTCCGCGCCGTCGTGTTTGAGGAAGAAATGCGAGACATCGTCTCCCGCCTCACCAGACCCACCATGGCCTCGCGCATGCGCGCCATAAACTTCCGCCCAGAGACGCAGTACACGTACGTGGACATGGGCTCCTACAAATGGTCCAAGATGCAGATCTACGCGGACTATCAGCGACATATGTACAACAACAACGGCTCAGTCAGGAGTGGCTTCAAACGAACTGTCAAAGCCAACTACAGACCTTTCGTTTAACCAGGACTTTTGTAGTTAGAAACACCCGTTTCCTGTTGAAAGTTAACGTCTTGACGCTTAAATGACCCAACAATGTGCCTCTAGCGCCGTAGAACAAATACCCTAACTAGCTTAGTAGTATGCCATACGGCCCAGGCTCGTCTTGACAAGTAGGGATGAGGCATCCAACTTCCCAAATGCTCCTATGTGACATTTGAAATGTAAATTACTGACACATTTTTGTCTTTACAAAACTATCAAACATTTTTTTTCCGATTTCTAGCTTTCCTTCGGTTTTGAAGATCCTCTTTTCAGTGAAAGGAAAACCTAACTAGGTCAGACGCCGTGTAATCCATTTCAAACACAATTCGTTTTGCCCCTAGTCAGGACTTGGCTGAGGGGACTTGTTCCAGCGCCAACGAGGAACACGATCCAGGTCCCATGAGGATTCCAACCTAGATCATCCGCGTTATAGATAAACTTCGAAATGTGTCAGGATATTCAAATTTTAGACACCATTAATTATTTATACTTTGTCAAGTTTTTTTTAACCTGTAGCTTAAGACGGCAGAAGCTTTTTTGCCTGAAGGGTAAGGCGTTTCATGTCCGGTGATTGGTGGGCGACACTGTTTTGCGACAGCCTCCTTTACTTTCCGTTTATTGATTCTGTCTCTACACATTTCTTGTTTAATTTAACCCTTTGAGCCCTGACCTCCTAAGGCAACCGTGCCCCCCCCCTCTGCTTGAGCTCCTGAGTGATATGTTACTAACATTCATGTGATCATCACATTCACATGGTTGTCCTCGTCATTACTAGCATCATCTAATTCAGAAAGATCTTAAAAATAATCAGGAACATCTCAAGTAGTAAACACAGTTTCCCGCTGTCGTTTTGTACCAAGCAAACCTGTTTGCGTTTAAGGTCTCGCTCACTGCTTTGCTGGTGGTTAGGTATACGGGCAGTTGTACCCGCCACCGGTGAGGGCTCAAAGGGTTAACCCCCTTTGACCACCATAATTTGACCTTTGAAAATGTTTGTAAATGTCAACTGCCATGCCTAATGTGATATTTGAGTCGAGGAATTCCAGCCTGCTATTTCTACTTCTAAAGTGCCAAGAGCTCGATAACATCCTCTCTTAATTAAGAGCATGGAAAACTGTCTTCTTCGTTCACGCGTCGTAGCTTTTTATTTGATTGTTCCTGAAGGCACGTAAATGCTTTTACAGCTTAAGCTTTTTACTAGATCTGTGAGGGTAGCTTTAAGCTGCTTTCTTGATAGTAGCAGTAAGTAGAAAAGAAAACCCACAACTCTTTTCTCTGTTTACCAGCGTGGTGAAAGAACGTACTTACCGTCACTCACTCACTCACTCACTCACTCACTCACTCACTCACTCACTCACTCACTCGCTCATTCATGCACGTACATTCAGTCACTGTTCCTCGTCGAGTGACAGACTAACTGACAAACTGACAGACTTACTGAACGACAGACTGACAGACTGACAGACTGACTGACTAACTGACTCACAGTCAGACTCACTCACTCATTGAATCACTTACTCACTCACTGAATCATTAACTCACTCGCTCACTCGATGACTCACACGTCGCTAAAAATAGAATGGACTATAAACGTTTACCTAACACGCTTTAAACAAGGGAGACTAAGCTACATGGTAAATGTTTAGTGTTAGGGTATGGAATTATCTTCAAAGTTAATAGATAAGAGTAAAAATGAGTGTTGAACAAGCGCTAGGCTTTGAGAACGATGCGGCAGACGAGCGCTGTATTTGTCGTCCTGTGTTGAGTGAATTGAACAAACTAAAAAGACTACTGATGCCAACGTCTTTTTAGCTTTCAATAAAATGTAGGAAAAAAATTTATGGTCCAAATGTTTTCAACTAGAAAAAGAAATAACGTACTGAGTTCAAATGTGTTGGTCTTTTCTGTAAGGAAATTTGGGTGCATTGTTTTGTATGGCAACGAGAGGGAGATGGATAGATGGAGGGAGAGAAGGAAAGAAGGAGTAAGACAGAGAGAGCGGGAAAGAGAGAGAGAGAGAGAAAGAGAGAGAGAGAGAGAGAGAAAGAAAGGAAGAAAGAAAGAAAGAGAGAGAGAGAATGAGAGAGA
>NW_004798359.1:154011-157450 GCF_000002075.1 Aplysia californica
GGGGGGGTGTATGGTACCGTGATGCCTTGCTTAATTCCAGTAGGGAAAATGTAATAAAGGAATATTATGTCAAATAAGTTAAAAAGGGGCAAGACCCCTTATCTTTAAGTCCGTCACTGAGAAACTGAGAAAAGAAAATTGAAAATCTTGCAACCTCTATAAACATTTTGTTTCATCAGCTTTATAATTCATAGACACGTGAGAATTATGATCCGGCATTACAAATCCTTCCCTGTAAACGCAAAATTGAGACAAAATTGCACAAAACACACGGCACCCAAACTTGTAAATGTTTTGTTCGCAAGGACGTCAAACTATGGGGAAATAGCTCGTTAAAGACCTAGGACTGGTTGTATTACATTTTTATACCGACAGTCAAAATAAACTTTCTTTACACCATTGCATCATTCAACTGCGTAATCTCTCTAAAGTTCAGCTCTTAAATAATATTTGTAGCCAAACTGTTGTACTCTCGAGATATGAGAGTCACAGAGGGACATGAAGATAGTAGATTAGTACAGAAAGTTTCTCAGTGCTGTAGATCAATACCCGGGGTGACTAGATCTACATCCTTTTGTCTTAATGTGTCCACGTTTACTTCTTGATTGCCCACCGCCGGGCGCCAAACGTTCAGAAAATACCCTCGCCCAGCTTAACTAGTCACTCTCTTGTGCTAGCACCGCGGCTAATCAATCAAATAAGATCGTGGGTGGATGCTCCATTCAGACAAAAGGCATAATAACTACTACCTGGAGAGCAGAAAAAGACGGTTGATGATAGAGCTGGGCGGAGAATCGATTCCGGAATCGATTCCCACGATTAATGCTGCTGCCGAAGAAAAGTTCCGACTCCTTTTTACGTAAACCAGCGGTTACCAGTTACTTTAATCATTAAAATCTTCTCTTTTTTAGAGAATTTATTTTTGAAAAATAAAAGTTGATGCTTTGTAATGTTCCGAGATCAAGGTCATCCTACATATTGAAGGTGTTTTGAGCCAACCAGGTAACCACCGGAAGAAATTACTTCATTAGAAAGTAAGTAATTGGGTTCGGAGTCGATTTCTACCATTCCTAGCTTTCAATAATCGGGAACCTAGCTGCCCAGCACTAGTTGATGACGACCAGTTTTAGAACAGACAAAGTGTACAAATTGTTGTGTTTATCGGTTGTTTACTCCTCTCAGAGAATACCGGTTCAACTAGGTCAGGGGCGGGGGTGGGGTAAAGGAAAAGGGTTGAGAGAGAGAGAGAGAGAGAGGAAACCAATGAGAGGAATACTTAACTTACTTACTTTTACTTGTTCATCCTCTGTTGCCGTTAAGCGTCGAGGGGAGATTCAGTTTTCTATGGTAGGCCAGCTCTGCAGATCTTTCAGTTGTGATGTTATGTTTTCTCAGGGTTTCCTTGACACCCTCGATCCTCCTTTTGCGTGGCCTTCCTCTTCCTTTATAGCCTGAGTGCTTGGTGTTGTAGGCTCTCGAGGCTGGCTGACAAGGTGCAATACGTAACAGGTGGCCAAACCATTTTATTCTCTATCTTTCTATGTAATGCAGGTAGGACTCAATGCCGATAGCTGCATTTACTTCTTCATTTCTTTTCCTGTCTCGTCTTCTGATGTTAAGGGTTTTGCAGAGGCATTAATTCATTTCGCGTGCTGTGATTTTTGCTTTCATAGGTTTTACTTAATGTTCAGGTCTGGCACTGGTAGCATAATGCATGAATAATGAGGTGATAAGCTGTCTCTTTGTGTCTATGGGGGTGTTTGGATTTTAGAGCAGCGGTGCGAGCTGGTAAGTGACAGCGTTGCCTTTTTGGGTTCTCTTTTTTGTATTTCTCTGTCTATGGACCCGTTTTCAGAAAAAGTACTACCAAGATACTCCTTCACCTGTTTCAGTTGTTTGCTATTGACGCGGATGTTCAAAGGACTACGTTTTCGGCTCATTTTTATAACTTCTGTTTTTGATGTGCTTATTTTCATGTTAAATTTCTCGCAACTGTTGTTCAGTTGTCTTGTAGCATGATTTATCCGAAGTCGGCTCGCTAGGCCAGTCACGTTTTCACCAGAGCCCCTTTAGCCAGCAACATTTCTGGGTGACCCAGGTCGACCTTCACGGCTAGCATAACGCCTCAGTGACATCAAGTCACATCGTACTCCACCCATATCCAGCCATCCCCTACTTTGTCCTGTTTCCACCTCCCTGTGAGAGGAGAACAAATCAAAATGCACATGGAAAGAGTTTGCGTTCTATTTTTAGAGGCTAGTTGGTTGTTGAAAGGTTTGTAGTAGTGCTGGGGAGCTATTATTATTATCCCGATTATTGAAAGCTAGGAATCGTAGGAATCGGCTCCGCACCCAATTACTTACTTTCTAATGATGTGTTTTTTTCAGGTGGTTACCTGGTTGGCTCAGAACATCTATAGGATTTAGGATAACCTTGATTTCCGAACATTACAAAGCATCAACTTTTATTTTTCAATAATAAATCCTTTTAAAAAAAGAAGATTTTAGTGATTAAAGTAAACCGTTGGTTCACGAGAAAAGAAGTCGGAACTTTTCCCCGTAGCACTGACCGCGGGAATCGGTTCCTGAATCGATTCTCCGCCCAGCTCTGGTAGATGTCTTACGCTTCCATCGCCTCACTTAATTAAGGTAAAGTGGGAGGCGGGACGCTTTGACAGTGTCTGTCAGTGGGCACATAGGTTGAGTAGGGCACAACCTCTCAGCAGACAGAAGGAGATACTCGATAGAATACCTTTCCAACCCTGGAGTCGAACTCCCGTCTTCTGCAAGCAACTGAGAAGAGCGTAGCCCATACATCACAGACACCGTTTTTGGATGTTGGTACGTGGGTCTTTGTTTAAAATGTATTTGTGAGGCAGCGTGGTGGAATCAGGCTCTCGTCAAAATAATCAAAGTGAAGAAATTTGCTTTTTTCCTTAGGTTTGTGAATATTTATCAAATTTTCTTTTTTTGGCTCAACACCGTTCATGCCCATTAAAGAACTCATTTCTGTGTGGATTTTTCTTAAAAACGTTGATTAAAGACACAAAAAATGTAAATTTTCAGTTACCACGGACTCTTAAGCTAAGGAAATAGCTAATATTTGGCGGCCATTTTCTCACTAATTTTGCCTCTGAAAACAGGTGACCCCCACCTTCTTCATTCGCAAATGTCTCAACTTGTATTCAAGATAAATGGATATTTTTTTTCATCCAAATAAAGACAAGTGAACAAACTTTAAGATGATACCAATAACTCTACATGCCCAAAAATTGACGAGAGCCTGATTCCACCTCGCTGCCTCACAATTTTCTTCATTCGGGTTGAAGGGCTGTTCTCAGTATTTTGTCTCGACGGTGTAGCAGTTTGGCGCTTCGCCGTCTCACGCAGAGTCTGTTCATTTCAGTTTGCGTGTGGGTGTATGGGTGTGTGGGTGGGTG
>NW_004798359.1:157749-166734 GCF_000002075.1 Aplysia californica
GTGTGTGTGTGTGTGTGTGTGTGTGTGTGTGTGTGTGTTTCATTACTGGTTTCTGTTTACTCACAAAGAAGACAGCGGGCTCTCTTTGCCTAGAGGTTAAAGTGTTCGCCTCTCATTCAATAGGTCGCAGGTTCGAATCCGGATAACGACGGAGAATTTTTTGCTCTAAAATTGTCTCCTTTCACATCCTTTCCGGCTCTCTATCAATGTTCGGCCGTCTACGTTCGTCTCCACTTTATACCCCTTCCCCCACCTTTTTACCCCTTTCTCTGGGCTCTTAACTCTTTCTGCAGCCTTTCTACAGCTTCTCCTTTACTCCTTCTTACTGCTTTTTTTTCAGCCTTACCCCTGATCAAATGTTAGTTAAGATCTACACCTAGCCTTTTCGGACAGGGGCGAAAAATCTCGGAGGTCCTGTGTGCAAGCTTCGCACGTTAAAGATCATTAAGTGGTCCAAAATCGATAAGAGTAGGCTTCGACCGCCATCCGGGCAATGTTCAAAATTTCTTACCAACTGAAAATGTTTGGTGTGTCCCGCCCGCTCATAATTATGACCCAATGCAGTTGCGAGCGCCGTAAAACACTTAGCAAAAAAAAAAAAAAAAAAAAGAGGGGAAAAAAAGGAGACATTCGTCTGCGGTGTAGCGGTTAGCTTTTTCTCCCTCGAACGCAGAAGATATGAGATTGATTCTCACTGCAGAAATTATTTCATCGAATAGCTATGCCTGTCTGCTCAGGTATTCTCTCAATTTGAGAGGCAGCGTGGTGGAATCAGGCTCTCGTCAAAATAATCAAAATAAAGAAACCTGCATTTTTCCACAGGTTTGTGAATTTTTATCAGATTTTTGTTTTTTGGCTCAACACCTTTCATGCTCAATAAAGAACTCATTTTTTGTGTGGATTTTTCTGAAAAACGTTGATTAAAGGCACAAGAATGTAAATTTTCAGTTACCAAGGACTTTTAAGCTGAATTAATAACTAATCTTTGGCGGCCATTTTCTCACTAATTTTGCCTCTGAAAACAGGTGACCCCCAATTCCTTCATACACAAATATCTCGGCTTGTATTAAAAATAAATGGATATTTATTTTCATCCAAATAAAGACAAGTTAACAAGCTTTAAGATGATACCAAAAACTCTACATGCCCAAAAATTGACGAGAGCCTGATTCCACCACGCTGCCTCACATTTGTTTGTAGTTGACCCTGGCAGACACTCAGGGTCGCATCAGCTTTAGCTGCTAAATCTTATGGATCGTAATTGTGTCTATAACATTTTTTTAAAAAGTTATAATTATTACAATCTTTACTTTCAAAAGCCCCTTAAGACAGGTTTATAGCTGCCAAACATAAGCGTCTGGTTTTAAAAGAAGAGAATTAAAAAAAAACAACAACAACCAACCAGTCCCCACTGTGACGTCACGAACTCGCTACATCAGAAGGACAAAGCTCTATCCGCAGAGTACCTAGTTGTGAGAAATTTGACGTAAAAAATACTGAGCTTCACAACACGTCAAGCTATTTCCAATGCTATACTTTGTATATCTTGATAACGACTCCGAATATTCTTACGATTTTGATAGAGCAGAGCGAGCATCTGGTTTCTGACCCCATGGTACAGTTCAAAAGCCCCCCAAAAATGTCAAATACAACTTTCCAGTTCTGAGGTAGCGAACTCTTATTGTTTGTTTGTTTTTGTAAGTGTTTTACGGGCGCTAGCAACTGCATAAGGTCATATAAGCGCGCGGGACACATTACACTTTTTCAGTTGGTAGGAAATTTTGAATTTTGCCCGGGTGGCGGCCGAAGCCTACTCTTATCGACTTTAGACCACCAAGGGATCTTTAACGTACGCAACTTGCACACGCAGCCTCCGAGATTTTTCACCCTTGTCCGAGAAGACTAGGTGTAGATCTTTACTACCAGAAGATCAGAGGTGTGGCTGAAAGACAGCAGTAAGAAGACGCCAAGTAATAGCAGTAGAAAGGCTGTAGAAAGAGCCTTTCAAAACATCACATTAGAACTCAGAACTACAGTCAACAAACAAGGGGAAGATGGAAAGACAGGTCATGCCTAAAGAGAACTGAACACACAGATAGGAGAGGAACTATGTAGGACTTTTGTATGAAAAGAGAGTGTTTTATTCCCATGTTTCTCCCCTCTGCTTCGCCACCCACACTTTCAATACCCCAAAATCATAATATGGCTCAATGTGGACAGCACATTTCCAATCGAAAAGAAACATTTGTAGGGCAAGTAAAATAGCTATGTGTGGTTTCTTAAAAGATACAGTATTACCAAAACGTGAACAGCTGCTCCCTCTTTTCACCGTCACCGGCGGGTCCCAGGTGGCGGATAGGGAACGGCCACTGTAATGGAAGTTAGCTGTGAATATATTGAATAAACAGCCCCGGACCAACTGGCGATGCTCTTACCAGGATGGGGTGAGGTGGTAGGTGGCGCTACCACGTCATTAAATGCCCTAGGAGTCCCCTGACGGGAGCATCATGCGGAAAATGACCGCATTAAGTCTTGGCTACGGGTGGGATCCGGTAACAATTCCTCCCTGTGCTCCCAGGGTAGGTCCTTGGACCTGGACCTGGAGTGCTGAAATCGGAGGTATTGGGCCGCAAGGCGCACTCTAGAGAACCACAATATCACGTAATACTGCAATAAATGACACTGTCACTCTCACCCAAAGAGGTTATACATAGTACTATGCATAAACACTTTGCTCCTAGCCTATTAACCCACCTTTTTTGTAGTTACCCGTTCCATTGCTTGCCCGTTTCCTATCACCTTGTCTTTATATACTACCTCTATACTACCCTGTTTTACTTCTCAAGATGTAGCTCGTAGGTTGACCCCACCTCGTTGAACAAGATAATAACAACAACAACATCAACAACAGCAACAACTTCAACAACAACAACAACAACAACAACAGCAACAACAACAACAGCAGCAACAACTTTTTATTTGGTAAATGTTTTACGGCGCTCGCAACTGCATAAGGGCATATGAG
This sequence comes from Aplysia californica, assembly GCF_000002075.1. Classification (NCBI taxonomy): domain Eukaryota; kingdom Metazoa; phylum Mollusca; class Gastropoda; order Aplysiida; family Aplysiidae; genus Aplysia; species Aplysia californica. The sequence goes on from NW_004798359.1 coordinate 160,775, forward strand.
CGCGCAGGACACGTTAAACATGTTCAGTTGGTAGGAAATTTGAAATTTTGCCCAGGTGGCGACCGAAGCCTACTCGATTTTAGACCACCAAGGGATCTTTAACGTGCGCAACTTGCACACGGGGCCTCCGAGATTTTTTAGCCCTAGTCCGAGGAGGCTAGGTGTAGATCTTTCCTACCAGAATATAAGGGGTGTGGCTGAAAGACAAAAGCAAGAAGGAGCCAAGGAGTAGCAGTAGAAAGGTTGCAGAAAGAGTCAAGAGCCCAGAAGAGGGGGCAAAGGAGGTGAAGAGGTGAGGGCAGAAAGTGGAGGCGAAAGCAGACGACAGAACATTGCCGGAGAGCAGGAAAGGAGGTGACAGGAGACAATTTTAGAGCAGAAAATTCTTCGGATTCGAAACCGGGACTTTTCAATGAGAGGCGAACACCTTAACCTCTAGGCCACGAGAGCCTCCAACAACAACAACAACAACAACAACAACAACAACAACAACAACAACATTATCAACAACAACAGAAAGTACAACAACAACAACAGCAACAGAAACAACAACAAAAAGCAACAGCACCAGCAACAACAACAGCAGCAGCAGCAACAACATCAGCAGCCTTATCCCACGATCATTTTAGGAAATAGAATACGCTTATAAATTGCAACGAGGATCCCTTACCCATTCAGAAAGTAATAAAAGTAAAGCGAAAATAAAATTGTAACCCCTCCCCTCTTGAATACCATGATCCAAACAAGTAAAACATGAACAAACAAACAAACAAACAAACAAACAAACAAACAAACACACAAACACATAGTACTACCCCTATCCGCTCTACCTCCTCCAACAAAAGAACACAAAGACAAAAATCGAACAGTAAACAAATAAAATTAACCAAGCGCTTATTAACTCATTATTTTAACATAAGTTCGAAGTTGACATTACATTATTCTAAATCATAATGCCCGTCAAGGTCTTTTGTCTCTTTCGAGTCTTCTCAATAATAATAATAATAATAATAATAATAATAATAATAATAATAATAATAATAATAATAATAATAATTCTTTAAAGAAGATATTAATAATAATAATAATAATAATAATAATAATAATAATAATAATAATAATAATAATAATAATAATAATAATAAAACCAAATAATAATAATAATAATAATAATAGTAATGATAATAATCATCATGATAATAATAATAATAATAATAATAATAATAATAATAATAATAATAATAATAATAATAATAATAATAATAATAATAATAATAATAATGATAATAATAATAATAATAATAATACTAACTGCTTATACAATTATAGCGCATATCCATGCTCCACTAAATAACAGCATGCTCTATGTACTTTACAACTCTTAAGAAAAAGAGAACAAACCTTTGTCCTTACAGTGAGTCAGACAACCACATTTTCACGAAACGTTTTTATTTCTCCTGAGGTAATGGATTTAACATTCCATTCTACTCTGTACGGTTATTAAAGAGGCAGGAGCTCCGATGTTTACGAAATTCTTTGAAAGAACCGATGATCTTGGTTTTTTAGCTTTTACAAATCCCAAAACAACTCCAATAAATCAAGAATGATACAAAGAGAATTCAAACAGGTTCCATCTGTACAATGTGATATCAAGTGAGCTAACAGTGCACCAACAATCAATCAACAACAATAATAATTCTTTTACAAAAGCACATAAAAACACGAAACAGGACTGCTTGCAGAAAAACAACGGACTAATAGATCTACCTTTGTTTATGTGTTTAAAGTAATGACACGCCCTACTGGACATAGTCTCTTTTGTTTTTGTTTTTTAGGCGGAACACTTTCTTGTACCTCCGGACACTGAGTGGCGAGAAACAATATCGTCAAGGAAAAATGGCAAAATTAGGACTTCATTTACATTCGTACCCCAAACCCCTAGCCCCCGAGGGATGGGGTTCACCTTATACCCCCAAAACCACACAGCTCACTGTCAGCACATTATCTCATAAATTCTCGTCCTTCTCAGTCTGGTTCCACTACACCAAGTGAAGCAAATTACAGCTGATCCATCATGTTGTCCTCCTCTGATTCCCCAAACATCAAGACAAAGAAAGAAGCAACACGTTATAATTCTCAAGGCAAACATATTATGCCCCTTCTCGCCTCTTTTGTCCTAACTAGCCCTAATCCCACCCCTATCCCACCCCAAACATTCCGTTTCACAACACCATACTCTACAACTCAGTATCCCTCCCATTATCCCTCCCACTACCCCAAAATTCCCAGACCCCCCCTCCCCCCCTCAATCCCCGCTATCCGAAAATTGTACCTATCAAGGCCCATCAATTGTTCATTTCCCACCAATTCCAAATCTCATTCGGACGACATGAGAACCACACATTTTACCGGTTCTGAAAAATTCCATCAACATTTGGGCATTGACCCTTCGGAAGTTACAGGACGCACCACTGTGGTACCCCCGCCGCTTGGTCGTTGTCTTGTAGTCGGTGCCAGAAGTTTCCAAATTCCCTCGTTGACTTTTCTCGTCCAGAAACCTTTGACCAGCTTCCACAGACAAGATTGGTTGGAAAGGTTTCCCTGTAGGTTTGAAGTCTTCAGCATGAGAGGCGGCATAACCGTGGACGCCATCTGTGTTAAGGGGCTCATCTGAAGCGTGACTCGGCGGCGATAGCCAAAGATCGGCCAGGGACTTGGCGTTTATTTGTGTAATGATCAGAGCCCAAGCTTTTTGGCTTACAGGTGGTGATTGGCGAGGTGCGTCTTGAAAATTCTGAAACAATCCCCGAACAGGGAACGGCGAGAGAAGGTTTTTCTCCTCTCCTTTGTTGGACGACTCCGGGGTGTCGATTGGGGCTTTTGTGATTTTTATTACAGGTTCGTGTAACTTTTTTCCATGTCCATGCATCGATTCGACGTCCTCTTTTGATTTTCTCGATTCTTCCAATGTAACTTTTAAGGACGTGTTGAATTTTTTTAGGCTCGAGGAAGAAAGGGACGCCATAATGTTAGGCTCTTTGCCCTGGTCACGAGAAGAGAGAAAAGTCTGAGGTCTGGAAGTGGAGGAAGTTAGGATTCCTGGAAGAAGATTTGAACCTTTTTCTTCCTCAGACATCAATTTGTTCATAAAAGATTCCAGATCTAGAAGTCTCGGAGGACCTGTTTGTAAGATCTTGAGAGTTTCCTGCATCTGAGGATATTTGTCGCTCAGTGATTTCGACTCTGAATACAAACTCTTCCAAATGTCTTGTTCTTGGACCAACAAGTCCTTTCTTTGACTTTTGTCCTCAACTCTTTCACTGCCCCGTGGACTACGGTTAGCCCAGCTTTTAAGTCGACTTTGAGCTCCCCTATACCGTTCAGGAAGCTGAGAATTCCTGTCTTTAAATGAGTTTGCCCTGGTCTGGTGTGATCTATTCTCGTCTAGAAGTTGGCTCCCGGAAGTTTGAGTGTTGTTTCTCCTTGCGTTAAGGTCCGTAGTGTGTGACGGGGAAAACCTAGACTGATGGTTTGTCCAGCTCCCAGGGCTGTAGTGTTTGACCCCTTGTCTTAGGGTGTGGTCACTTGACAGAGAATCATGGTGGTTCTTGCTCAAACTGTTTTCAACCGTCGATTTGAGTCTGGGTACGATAATAGGGTGGAATGTCGCTCGTACCTCTTCACTGCTCTCTCCTCTCGGGTGATCGAACGTCGGCAGGCCGGACATGCCCACAACAGATGACGTCATCCAACCTAAAATGAGACAGGAAGCTGAGACGTATTATCAGTTTCAACACAAAAGAAGGAGCACAGGAACGCGCTAACCTCCTGAGGAGTGAGTTCCCTTTTCCCCAAAATGGGTAACTTTGTTTTCTACCGAGTTCTACTGAAACTCATTGGCTATTCGGTCTACATAAACTTGGTTTCTTGCAGACAAAGACATAATTTGTATTATTTCCACATAAATTTTCCTAAACAAATACACAAACCAGTGGCCGGGCGCCATTGGTGAAACTGGTACAAGCGCTCCACCTAACCCTGGCCTTCACAGCCCCCCCCCCTCCCCCGCCTTTTTAATTGCTCTAAATCAGTCAGTGCTCTAGATCTACGTTGGGCCTAGGCCTACTACATCCTTGTGATCCGTCACCCGCTGGCTGCGCCAGTGAAGAGACAGACGGCGAGGATGGTTTATGCTCGTCGCACCGCTTGCGGTAGCGTCTGCTGGGAGCAAGCAAAATGTTTGCCCCAAAGTTATTTTTGTCACTGTAGCGAAATCAGGGCATCGTTCTTCTCGTACAAGAAGAAAGATGCTTGAAACTGCTCTTCGCAGCACCAATTTGGATCAAGCTAAAAATTTGATCCAAGTTTCCGCTAGCCTATCTACTACACTAGCAGAGTCTACGGTAACTCAATGGAGAATGGGAATCGAAACTGTTGTCTCCCTCTATTGTGTAGCAAGTCCTGGTGCTGCACGGAGTAATTAGACATCTTGAAATCTTCTCAGATTGTGAGCAAAGTGAGTTGTTAGTATTGTTTCACTTTATTGCAGCTTTGTGCGGTTTCATCTAGAAACAGTTGTAAATATCGACAGATGAAGATTATGGGATATTCTGCAGATTCTAAGTGACTCTCTAAAAATCTTAATAGTAGCTCGTAAACCTATTGCCCATTTGCTGACTTTCCAATTATGCACCACCTTGTCTGCAACCCACGAGACGTCACTGACACAAACACACAATGAAAGCATGATCTGCTAGAACGGAACTGTAAGGAGTATAGGCGGCTTTGTTTTCTTCAGTTCTAATCAAAACTGTAGCGATTTTAGAATCATCTAACATACGCAATCTTTCCTCCCCATGTCATTGGATTCAGTGTCAAGTAACACTATGAAAAGCACAGTCTTTGAATACAGCAAGTTAGCAAAGAGAGATGGGAGACACATGGAGCTTAAGGGAGAGACCCGAAACACTATTATTTTTGCACATTGGCCAATTTAACTTTTAATTGGAAACGTTGTTGTTGAAAATATATGCATATGATATGCAATATATACATGGATATATATTACGAATTATTCCAATAAAACTTTAGAATTTAACCCAAATTCAGTGGAGCAAAAAACTGTTTTAAGGACATGAACGATGTGTTTTCAATACAGTTATATTCAGGTCTTGACCCAGCCGTCGCAAAATAGACGCTCTGTAACGTTTTACAGCCTTTTAGCTCGTTTTCCTTTATTAGATATATAGATCTATGTCGCTTATTTCTTTCAATGCTAACAAAAACTAACAACAGCTAAGATCCAGGTTATCGTATGCTTCTTGGATTCCCGGTCAGAAAGTTTCACCTTACAACACGTTCTTCTCCTGCATTGACCTTCTAAACTTTTAAGTAGAGACATTGTGGTCAAATACGTGTATGAGATGCAAGAACGGTAGTACATTACGACGAATGTTTCTTAAGGTAGACTGCCTTCCTTCGTGCGCCATTAGACGCACTGACGACTCTTCTCCCATTGGATGCAACCCACCCATGGAGCAATGCAATTACTTTCTTAATCTTGACAACGCCACTTGAGAGATAGGCAATTACTTTCTTAATCTTGACAACGCCACTTGAGAGATAGCTTTTTTTTTACACGACTGTGGTTAAGTAATATACACGAGATCGATTGATTTTTTAAAATATTAATTCTGCACTTGACTATGGAGTTGTAATTAATTGTTCTGAGCGTTTGCAAAAGACAACGCATTTGATTGACTATGTGCGTCATCACTCATTTCAGTTGCTTTTTTAAACGAGAAAAACACATTTGATGTAATCATTTTTTATCACACACACTCATACACACACACAGACACAGGCACAGACACACATACACATACACACAAACAGACCTACACACACACACACACACACACAAAGAGAGAGAGAGAGAGGGGGAGAGAAAGAAGAGAAAG
>NW_004798359.1:167154-168494 GCF_000002075.1 Aplysia californica
AGAAGAGAGAGAGAGAGAGAGAGAGAGAGAGAGAGAGAGAGAGAGAGAGAGAGAGAAAGAGAGAGAGAGAGAGTCAAATTCAGATATTTATTTTGCTCGACATAAATCAGAATATCCCCCAGGTCTATAACCACATTAGTATGATTATTGTGACAAACTGAAAATAGAAATACCTGACCCTAAATCCCCAATACGAATTAGGAAACGTAGATTAAACACTTTCATTGTGTGTGCCCTTCTTTCTGACATTTAATTTGGTAACTTATACTTTTGTCCTGGCTCTCACTTCTACTTCTTTTTCATCCCTTCATCTTTGTTGTCACATATTATTGCAAGGTGTATTCTTCCATCTCTTTCAACAAGACGAGGGTAGTGAACTGTAAGAGTTCTCTGCCATAAAGCTGCGGTGGATCAGGAAGAGATCATAGGTTATTTTGTGTCTTTATCGAGACCGGTAAACTTGCTGGAGAAAAGATAGGGTTAAACCTCATAAGCGAGTGGAGGGATCGTATTAAATTGTTACTGGTTGATTACCTGAGGAAGTTCTCAAGTAAAGGTCATGAAGTTCAGTGAACAAGTGATGAGAATGTCTTGAATTTGTTCATCAATTCTACTTCTAGATCAGACAAAATGGGTTGGGGGCGGAGAGAATGACCGGTCCGGTCAAAGTATTTAGGGGTCCATTTTTTTTGTTGTGAGACCAGGGGCTTGGCGGACAGGTCGGGTCGAAAGGGAGCCCGTTGATAACGACATTCGTCAACACTTTGTGATACATTATTTGGGGCATAACTTCCTTATTCAAAAAAATTATTTTTCAATTCTGCTTATTTCTCGGTAGTCTTGTGGTTATGCTACGGCACTCGTAATGATAAATTTGCGGGTTCGAGGGTTCGAGCCTCAGCTCGGTCCGACATTGTGTCTATGGGAAAGACACTTTACAATGAATTTCCCACTAGGCTCGGTCCTTGCAGAGATGGACGTTAAACTGGGGGGTCCCGCCTCTTAAGTAAATTAATAGTGCTGATAGGGGCGTAAAACCTATACCATTTCACCAATAAAAAGAAAAACATTTCATCTGGAATTCTAAAAGGCCAACAGCAGCATTCGTGCTATGAGATCTGCAAACTCGTGTTTCTGAATTGTGCAAGATGGTTCGAAACATGCCAAAATCTTGCATTAACTCTGCTGCTTCCCAAGCTTCCCTGTCCTCAGACATGTCTTATTGGAGATGGACTTAAAACTTGGAGGCCCAGTTTCTTCATAAACCTGACAGTATTGGAAGGAGAGTCAAACCCCTACCCCCCCCCTCTCTCTCACTCTCTCACATTTATATATTATAT
>NW_004798359.1:175190-177756 GCF_000002075.1 Aplysia californica
CTACTCCTTGGCTCCTCCTTACTGCTGTCTTTCTGCCACACCCCTGATCTTCTGGTAGGAAAGATCTACACCTAGCCTTCTCGGACAAGGCCGAAAAAAAAAGTTGCGCACGTTAAAGATCCCTTGGTAGTCTAAAATCGATAAGAGAAGGCTTCGGCTACCACCCGGGCAAAATTCAAAATTTCCTACCAACTGAAAATATTAAGTGTGTCCCGCGCGCTCATATTACCTTATGCAGTTGCGAGCGCCGTAAAACACTTTACAAAAACAAAACAAACACTGGACTTGGACATGGAATATCTAATTCTAAATCGAATGTGGACTGTCTATTATGCCTCGTTCAGTAATTTATTAGATCCGCCTCGCGAGGAAGAGAGTCATAACATTGGAAATGAACATTCTTAGACCGAGAACTTGATAACTTCAAATCAATGTTAATATACTTTGCAGTTATGAAAAAAGAAATAAGCAGAAATTGCTTCTTCGTAAGATCACGTGTTTTTTTTTATTTTTTAAACCAAATAAATAATAAGTTTTTAATGTTTTCTCATTACAACTCATCTGGATAAATGCAGTTGACCCACTGATAGAGATGTCATCGAGAAACGAACAGGAAATAACGTAGTGCTATATATATTTTTACCGGCTTTAATCCAACTCGACAACTGTCGACATCCAGTTCCAAGTTCGGGAAAAGCTCTCTTCATTAAAATTTGTATTGAGTCTAATGTCCATGGGCGTGCGCACAATGTGAACTACGCCAATCAAAAATACTTAGGACACCTCATTAGACATCAAACTCCAGTAAAATCGATTACCTTTGTATGGTCTCGTCGTCATTTTTAAAAGAAGTCACGATCGGTCCACCAAACCTCTTGATTTCAGTGAAACTGCCGTTTCTACCTATAATTAGCAATCTCATACGAGCACACAGGCCGCAAGGGGAAATAACCACCAGTTTTAATTTTAAAAATATCACGTTCTTGGGATCAAAATTGATGAGTGACATTTTGTGTGGGCGATCGTTTAGCATGGACTGAAAGCTAATGCGTGGCTAAGGGGATTCTGTAATACGATTGGTTGGGTAGGTGTAGCGGCCGTAGGCTATTTGACTGAGAGCGTCATACAATCTCTAGTGAATGACGTCAACTTTCTAGGACGGAACTAGATCAACGTCACAAATCAATGGTCACGTAATTTCGAGAAAAAAAAGATAGAACATTGGCTGCGGTTTTACCCACACGAACAGAAAAGATTGATCCTTACCCCCCACGGGCTTAAATGATCCAGAACTGATTCCCATTCGCCGCAACATCACGAACAGAGTTGCTATGATTTCTGCGGTGTGTTGAAAATATCATTTTCATTATCGGGCATGCGCCCCGTAACGAGGTTGTTTACCATTAGAGATGTCACAGAATCCACGATGACGTCAAATAAACCATCTGATTAAAGAGAAATGAAAGCCGTCAGTGTTTGGAAAGCTGTGTCAAAGGATAAACACCCATGGCTGTTAACTCAATACTTTACGTCTTAATCAAAAGAGTTTAGCTACAAGGGCGGTAGCCACCACCTTCCTTGGGTTTATTTGGAAACGTTAGTCTCATATTAGATTTAATGTTTCAATTCACTAATACACATAACGGTTGAATTTTACGAAGTTGTTAAATTTTGCGTTTTATTCAAATTTGGTTGAGATTTGAAAATAAAGTTGATACATATCAAAAACGTAAATTCATGCATGTTCTTTTAAACATTGTAGCGTCCAATTGTTTAAATTTAATGTTTTCCAAGTTTTCTCGAAATTGACCCAAAGATGACTGTTATTTTATTTTAACGGCCCTCGCAACTGCATATGAGCGTGCTTGACACATTAAACATTTTCAGTTAGTAGTAAATTCTAAATTTTTCCCGTGTGGTGGCTGAAGCCTACTCTTATCGATTTTAGGATCACCAAGGGATCTTTAACATGCGCGACTTGCACACGGGACCTCCGAGATTTTTCACCCTTATCCAAGAAGGCTAGGCGTTAGATCATACTTACCATAAGATCAGGGGTGTGGTTGAAAGATAGCCAGCAGTAAGAAAGAGCCAAGGAGTAGCAGCAGAAAGGCTGCAGAAAGAGTCAGGAGCCCAGAGGAGGGGGCAAAGGAGGTGAGGGTGGGGACAGAAAGTGAAGACAAAAGCAGACGACAGAACATTGTTAAAGAGCAGGAAAGGGTGTAAAAGGAGAAAATTTTAGAGAAGAAACATTTCCGTCGGTATCCAGATTCGAATCCGGGACCTGTTGAATGAGAGACAAACACCTTAACCTCTACACTACGAGAGCAGAGGGAGGGAGAAAGTGAAGGAGGGAAGGGAGACTGTGGGGGAGGGGAGAAGGAGAAGTGTGACGAACATACAAAAGAAGTAGAGGAAAAATGATGATAGTAATGATTAGGAAAGAAAATGCAGCAGTTCCCTGTTGCAGTTCAGGCACAGTTATGAGCGTGAAATTGATGAATCAGCCCATTTAAAATTACAATTCTATTGTGCATAAGAACTCAAGATGTGAATGCCCCCCCCC
>NW_004798359.1:179920-181090 GCF_000002075.1 Aplysia californica
CGGCTATTTTCTCGCTAATTTTACCTCTGTGAGTACAGTACGCCACCCCCTTCTCAAACACACAGACACACACACAGACACACACACACACACACACACAGACACACACAGACACACACACACACACACACACACACACACACACACACACACATAGAACAATACAATATAAACAAATGATCAATGGAACATTCCCAACAACAGGTCCTGGTAAGACCAAAGTCGTGAAGAATTACAACACTTCAGTATTTGGGCGTCGCTTTTATCCGTTCTGGGGGCTCTGGTGGCCTAGACGTTAAGGTATTCACCTCTCATTCAAAAGATCCCAGGTTTGAATCCGGATAGCGACGGAACATTTTCTTGTCTTAAATTGTCTCCTTTTACATCCTATCCTGCTCTCTAACAATGTTCTGTCGTCTGCTTTCGTCCCCACCTTCTGCCCTCACCCCCTCACCTCCTTTGTCCCCTTCTCTGGGCTCCTGACTCTTTCTGCAGCATTTCTACTGCTTCTCCTTGGCTCCTTCTTACTGCTGTCTTTCAGCCACCACACCTTGATCTTTTGGTAGTTAAGACCTACACGTAGTCTTCTCTGGCTAGGGGGGGGGGGATTCCCGGAGGTCCCGTGTGCAAATTGCGCACGTGAAAGATCCCTTGGTGTTCCAAAATCGATAAGAGTAGACTTCGGCACCCAACCGGGAATAAAAAAATCCCAAATTTCCTACGAATTGAAAATGTTTAATGTGTCCCGTACGCTCATTTGACCTTAATATGCAGTTGCGAGCTCAGTAAAACACTTCACAAAAGAAACATTTTAGACAATAGCCGTTCTGTTAACATGAGCTAGATAATAAATGTGGGCGATAACTCTAAAAACAAAACAGTAACCATAAAAAGCGCCTAGAGCTATGTTTACACGGGAGTGGGCGCTATAGAAATGATCTTCATTATTATTATTATTAAAAGGTGATGATGATGATGATGATGATGATGATGATGATGATGATGATGATGATGAAGCCTACGTGGCGAAACGTCGAGCCGATTCCATAAAACATTTTAAACATTTTATATGTATATTTTTGTCTGTAAATCAAGCAAGACTCTCCCTCCTACTCTGCTTTTAAAACAATGATAATGATGATGATGATAATGAAGAGGAGGAGGAGGAGG
>NW_004798359.1:185902-188043 GCF_000002075.1 Aplysia californica
TGGGGGGGGGGCATGACGAATAAAGTTAAAATGGCTATAATCTAACGTTATCGTTGTTTTGTTTTGGGGGTTTTTTGGTTTTTTTGTTTTTGTTTTTGTTGGTTGTTGCTTTTTGCTGCTTTTTCCGGCTTATTCTAAAGTGACGAGTTGGTGGTGAGCGTCAGAGTCGCTGTTACTTTCGTTTCCCCCACGGCTGGGGGAGTTTAGTACCTCATTATACCTTTGTGAGAATGATTAAGAAGAAGGTCTTTGGATACTGACAAATCACCGTGGTGGAAAGAAATCGTGATAACTATCCTGGCAAAAATATTCTTTTTCCATCTTGAGATTAGATTCTAACTCACATAATTATCTATACGCCTCAACTCTGCAGTAAACAAGAAAATGTGAGACAGCGTGGTGGAATCAGGCTCTCGTCAATTTTTGGGCATTAAGAGTTATTGGTATCATCTCAAAGCTTGTTCACTTGTCTTTATTTGGATGCAAAAAATATCCATTTATCTTGAATACAAGTAAAGATATTTGCAAAAGAAAGAGGTAAAATTAGTGAAAAAATGGCCGCCAAAGAATAGTTATTTCCTTAGCTTAAGAGTCCGTGGTAACTGAAAATTTACATTTTTTGTGCCTTTTATCAAAGTTTTTCAGAAAATTTTCCCACCGAGATCAGTTTTTTAATAGGCATGAAAGGTGTTGAGCCCAAAACAAAAAAATTAGATAAAAATCCATAAGCCTACGGAAAAATGCAAGTTTCTTCACTTTGAGTATTTCGACGAGAGCCTCATTCCACCATGCTGCCTCACAAATAATAATATTGCAGAGAAACCTGTTGAACTGACAATTGCCTGTGACAATGGTTACCTTCCCTTAAGGTTTACTGAAAAATTAAGGCAGCTCTTATCTTTTGCCTTGCCAAAAATGTATCCAATGATACAGACAGATGATCGAAAGCAACAGTATATCGAGGTCTTATGTTTCAAAATCACAGATTTACAGTTAGTCAGGGTTTTGGGAGCTATAGATAGCAGATGATAAAGGACTGTTTTTGGTGTGAGTTTGTTTAGGTCATGTGTTGCCTACACGTTTTTTGGTTTTAATTTGTGTATTCTGTGCCTTAAAAATAAATATTTATTTATTTATTTATTTATTTATTTATTTATTTATTTATTTATTTATTTATTTATTTATTTATTCATTTATTTATTTATTTATTTATTTATTCATTTATTTATTTATTTATTTACTGAAAGAAATTTTTCAGTGGAGGTAGGGGGCAGGATGACTTTTACTGAAAAGAATATGCGAGGCAGCGTGGTGAAATCAGGCTCTTGTCAAAATAATCAAAGTGAAGAAACTTGCATTTTTCTGCAGGTTTTTGAATTTTTATCAAATTTTTGTCTTTTGGCTCAACACCTTTCATGCCCAATAAAACCTGTTTTTTGTTTGAATTTTTCTGAAAAACGTTGATTACAGGCATAAAAAATGTAATTTTTCAGTAACCACGGACTCTTAAGCTAAGGAAATAACTAATCTTTGGCAGCCATTTTCTCTCTAATTTTACCTCTGAAAACAGGTGATCTCTACCTCCTTCTTCAGCTAAGATCTCGACTTGTATTGAAGGTAAATGGATATTTTTAAAATCCAAATAAAGACAAGTGAACAAGCTTTAAGATGATACCAATAACTCTACACGTCCAAAAATTTATGAGAGCCTGATTCCTCCACGCTGCCTCACATATATGCTTTTTTTCTACCCAATGGGTCGGCACTTGCCATTTGGCTTAGTTACTGGGAAGTGTAATAATGTGTGAGGCAGCGTGTTGGAATCAGGCTCTCGTCAATTTTTGGGCATGTAGAGGTATTGGTATCACCTTAAAGCTTGTTCACTTGTCTTAATTTGAATGGGAAAAAAATATCCATTTATCTTGAATTCAAGTCGAGATATTTCTGAATGAAGGGGGTGAGGGTCACCTGTTTTCAGAGGTAAAATTAGTGAGAAATGATTAGTTATTTCCTTAGCTTAAGAGTCCGTGGTAACTGAAAATTTACATTTTTAGTGCCTTTAATCGACGTTTTTCAGAAAAATCTTCACAGAAATTAGTTCTTTAAAGGGCATGAAAGATGTTGAGCCAAAAAACAAAATT
>NW_004798359.1:189869-192103 GCF_000002075.1 Aplysia californica
CAGGAGCCCAGAGGAGGGGGCAAAGGAGGTGAGGGGGTGGGGGCAGAAAGTGGAAATGAAAGCAGACAACAGAACATTGTTAGAGATCAGGAAAAGAGGTGAAAGGAGACAATTTTACAGAAGAAAATGTTTTGGTCGCTACCCGGAATCGAACCCGGGACCTTTGAATGAGAGGCCAACACCTTAACCTCTAGGCCACGAGAGCCCCATGATGATGATGATGATGATGATGATGATGATGATGATGATGATGATGATGATGATGATGATGATAGGATGACAATGATGGTGTGAGCCTCGAGCCCACGAATATCTGCAGTCTCAGAGGTACACGTTAAGTAGACTTAATTGGACCACCGATGACACCACCGATGACGCCACCGATCAGATTAAGTTCATGTAGACTTGCCTAATTTTACATTTCTTCACAAGACAGAACGTTAGGTTCACAGCCATATTGAGGTCAGCACAAATGAATATTAAGGACTGGTGGGGCACCTGAGGTCTATTTTGGCTATTACAAGGCCTAGAGTGCCGATATTTGCTTTGGGACATCGTGTGTTATTGGGGATTTTAAATCAATAGTTCAAAAAGTATATTGTGAATCGGTTGCTATGGAAACGGCGGCCATATTGGATTTGATATACCCTTTTCAATCCCATTTTATTTCCTTATTTATCAACTGATTTACTTCTAATTTGGCATGCCAACAGTACATATGTAGTTCTTAAATTTGGGTTGTTGAATTTTTGATATATGCTTTAGTTTTAATTTTATGACATTTACAATTGAGATGTTGCAAAAAAAGTGAAAAAAAAGGAAAATTCATGCTTTCTAAGCCCATAAATAAAAAACTACTGCATTAATCAAAAATTCAACAAGCCAAAATTTAGAACTAGGTGTTGTTGGTATCCTGTGAAAGTTACATGAAAATTGAATAAGAAACAGAGCAGAAAAACGGGATAATATGTGAAAAAATAGAATTGTGAAAAAACACGATACAGGTAAGAAAAGGCTAGACAACATGTGCTTTCCCAGAAAAACCTGACCAAAAAACACAGCTTTAGTTTAGGGTGTCGAAAGGCTTACATACGTTTCTGGGTATTGTTCAGGAAGTGTCCATGTACTATAATATGTAATAAACCCAATTTTCAAAATTTGACCTCCAAACACGATTTCTAGGTGCCCCACCAGCCCTTAATGTCTATCTGCTTACCACTCATACATATCAGAAGTTCAGCACTCATGGATGGGGAAGTCGGTTAAGAAATTAATTGATAATATGACCAGTTACAGGTTACTATTTCAGTACACTGGTACTGTAGAAGGTGTCATAGGCTTTGTGTCTGTCAATTGTGACCTTGATAGGTTGGGGTTGGGTTTTTTTTAGATGACTCTTTTCTATTCTTGTTCTCTGTTATTTCTCTATATCGCTGTCATTCGAGTGGGTGTTTGACGGGAGTCCGTGGTGGTTTTGTTCCTTCTTTCCTATCAAACTTGTATTGTCCTTATCGCTCCAACTTCTCTTTTTCTGTCTGTTACTCTCTAATCTTCGTCACTTACACGACCTTATTGCGTTGCGAGTGCCGTAAAACTCTAACAGAAACTAAGCTTTCATTCAAAGATATCATATGAAAATCAAGGAGACGTCTTTGTTTTTATAGAGAGCATTTTCGTTGTTTGCTTTGACAGACTTGAGTCTTCGTCTAAGGTATAATATTGTAGCTATAACCAAATTAAAAAACAAACAAACAAGCAAACAAACAGTATTATTTTTAACACTGAAGAAACAATGGATGGAATTGTGGCTGACCTTGATAGAATACTCAACACGATGTGTTTCAAATTGGAGTGTCTGGGAAATATGTCAGGCAGCGTGGTGGAATCAGGCTCTCGTCAATTTTTGGGCATGTAGAGGTATTGGTATCATCTTAAAGCTTTCTCACTTGTCTTTATTTGAATGGAAAAAAATATCCACTTATCTTGAATACATGTCGAGATATTTCTGAATGAAGGGGATGGGGGTCACCTCTTTTCAGAGGTAAAATTAGTGAGAAATGGCCGGCAAAGATTAGTTATTTCCTTAGCTTAAGAGTCCGTGGTAACTGAAAATTTACATTTTTAGTGCCTTTAATCGACGTTTTTCAGAAAAATCTTCACAGAAATTAGTTCTTTAAAGGGCATGAAAGATGTTGAGCCAAAAAACAAAATTTTATAAAAACTCACAAACCTGC
>NW_004798359.1:192504-195456 GCF_000002075.1 Aplysia californica
TCCTCTGGGCTCCTGACTATTTCTCCATCCTTTCTACTGCTACTCCTTGGCTCCTTCGTATTGTTGTCTTTCAGCCACCAGTATGCAAGTTGGTCATTTTAAAGATCCCTTGGTGGTCTTAAAATCGATAAGAATAGGCTTCGGCTGCCACCAGGACAAAATTTTAAATTAGTTCCTACCAAACTGAAAATGTTTAATGTGTCCCGCGCGCTCATGTGATCTTATGCAATTGCGAACGCCGTAAAATACATACAAATTAGTTTTTTAATCCAGATCTCGAAATAGATATCTATCACTTGGGTTGCATTCTGATCATACATTGCTACAACTACAACTAAGTTTATTTGATCATGACGGTGGAAAACAAACTTCTATTGCGAAAAAATACAACTTTGCGATAGATATGGGGAAATCTGGACTGACCATTCGCTGACATTCTACTGATCCGACAACATATTAATTATGACGGAAATCAAATAAGTATGCAGTATCTCAAAGCAAATTATAGAAAACAACTGATCACGAATATAAGAAAACGACAGACAAATTTATTCGGACACACAATGAGGAAAGAAGCATTAGAGAATATTGTAACAACAGGAAAGTTTGATGGAAAGAAAGGCAGAGGTAAACAGAGGGAAAAGATACTGGACAAGATGACAACATGGCTGGGAGCAGCAAGAACAACAGACACCATTGCTGCATCGAAAGACAGATGGAAGTGGAGGTCCATGATCGCCCATGCCTTTCGGCAAGGCACTGGATGATGATGATCACAAATCTGTCTTCCTTCGATTGCGAACAATGCTTGAAAACATACTGTTTGCGGATATAAAAAAAGAAACATAACGTCCTCATTCATAGAGATTGTCTAGTTCTAATTTTTTTATCTGGAACTTTTCTGAATTGATTGTGAGAGATCGCAATGAGCTGCAACATTGCCTTAGGTCTGCTACTGATCACACACAGCAAACTGTCGCGACCCTGGAATTACAAAGTTATATCTGCTCAGTACCAAGTTTTCATAAATTTGAAGCAAAAAATGTTGAGTTTCATAACTTGGCAAGCTTTTTCGAGGGCAGTTCTATGAATGTCTTGATACCGACTCCGGATAATCTTATGATTTTGATAGAGCGTGTAGAACGTTTGGTTTCTGACCTCGTGGTCTTAGTAACTCGATACTGTCTATAACGTCTGATAGAACTTTGTAATTCTGAGGTAGCGATGTGTGTCCGCTGAGTCGCTAAAGGGTTAATGCACTAGCGTGGGCGGCGTTACATGACGAGTTACCATACTGACCCCTGGCCTACGACTGCCGCCAGGCTTGTTACAATGGTCGAAGTCGCCCTCACGACAAAGGCCTTTGTTTGGGTTGACCTTTGCCTTCAGACAACAACAATACTCGCTGAAAACAATACCTTACAATTAACTTCGAACGAAACTGCATCGTTTGACCCCGATCAAACAGAAGAATCAATCAGACAGGACCAATCAATATACGTGACGTGAATTGGCTGAGGCGTTTGTTGAATGAACCAGGGTAAACCACAACAAAACCGACTGTTGGGCTCGTTCATTTCTTCCTTCCCAGATTCCACATATTCTGAAAGTCTAAGGTTTCTCTGTTGCTCCTAAAGTTCATCTCTGTCTGTTCTCATAATGAATTATCAGTGGCGTCGGTCGCTACCGGACTCGTTCTGGGGTTCGAGCCTCAGCTCGGCCCGACGTTGTATCCCTGAGAAAGGCACTTTACACGAAATTCCCGTTTGGCTCGGTCCTTTCGGGCATGCCCGACTGTATTCTAAACATGGACAGAAGTCCCTATATTTTGATGTGCACTACAAGCTTCTGCGAAAAGGTACATGCGAAATTGGTTAGGTTAAAAGGCTCCTTGCAACACTGTAAGTGAGACAGTGTGGTGGAATCAGGCTCTCGTCAATTTTTGGGCGTGTAGAGTTATTGGTATAATCTCAAAGGTTGTTCACTTGTGTTTATTCGGACGTAAAAAATATCAATTTATCTTGAATACAAGTCGAGATATTTGAGAATGAAGGAGGTGGGGGTCACCTGTTTTCAGAGGTAAAGTTAGTGAGAAAATGGCCGCCAAAGATGAGTTATTTCCTTAGCTTAAGAGTTCGTGGTATCTGAAAATTTACATTTTTTGTGCCTTTAATCAACGTTTTTCAGAAAAATTCACACAGAAATGAGTTCTTTAATGAGCATGAAAGGTGTTGAGCCAAAAAAATTTAAAAATTGATAAAAATTCACAAACCCTCGAAAAAATGCAAGTTTCTTCACTTTGATTATTTTGACGAGAGCCTAATTCCACCGCGGGACCGGAGAATTTTTCGGTCCGTCTCCAATGGGATCGAACCAAACTGGAAAAAATGCATAAAGTGCTTTTGCAAAGAACTCTACTTTGAACCACGCTGAGGCTCAAACCTACGAGCCTGCAATCTCATCATTACGAGTCTGATAGCCTGACCACTATACTTCAAATTATGTCACCTGAAAGCTGTTAAATAAAAATAGAAAGGCATAGAAATATTAATACAACGCTTCACTGAGCTCTATATTGAGACTAGCATAAAGGTTTCAATACAATTACATGTGTAGTATTCAAAAACAAACAAACAAACAAAAACATACTACTAATCGAATCATTAGCCCGGCATTGTAATCGGCGTAATGATCAGATTTATGCCTTAGCTTGCAACAGAAGCGAGTTCGAATCCTTCGAAAGGAAGTCCGCTCTGAATATTATAGAGTTTATCCGTCTTTCTGCTAGAATACTTTATCTTTATCCCTGACTTACTTGTTACAGGCAGCTTGCCTGCATCTAAAGGTCCCTCGTCTGAGCTCCTGACTCTTTCTACAGCCTTACTACTTCTACACATACAGACAGACAGACAGACAGACTGACTGACTGACTGACTGACTGACTGACTGACA
>NW_004798360.1:0-1025 GCF_000002075.1 Aplysia californica
GATAGTGTTGATGAATATGAATACTTTTATAAGCTCGAATGTCGCCGGGATGACAAATTTCATTGTTGATGTAAATCACTTAGGGCCCAGTTGGAAAGTCGGGGTTGTAGACTTCTATTACTACTACCATTACAACAACAACAACAACAACAACAACAAAAACAACAACAACAACGACAATAACAACAACAATCTAATGTACTCTATGGTTTTCTTAATTCTACCCCCCCCTCCCCCTTCCCACGCTCTCTCATTCTCTTTTTGCCTATCGCTCTCTTTTCAGGCTGGTCTAATTTCCTCACCTCCGAGTTCACTCTAAGGAAATGCAACTCATCACTTTTAAATACCTGGTGTAATTTACAGCCCTCTTATTATGAAACAATCTAGCTGTAAGAAAATCCCCACCAGGCATCGCCCTATCGTGTATACTAGCACACTGGTATTACTTTCCTACAGCCCTGAAACCTGAACAGCTTGTACAACATTTGCTGAAAATGATGAATTTGAGCTTCTGAAGTGTCGTTAAACGCAAACACAACAACAATCACATTTTAATGGCGGCAGAAAAGGACAAATTAAATGTAAGACATATATCACAAGGGAAGAACAAACGATTTGTACATAAGTTCCGTTTGAGTTTTTTTCACACAGTAGTCATTTTAAGGAAACATACCAATATAATAATATTGTACTTATATTTCTCGAAACCGCCTCGTACTGTCTAGCGTGAAGCAATGCAAATATTTAAATAATTCCCGTTGTGTCTTCTTTTCTTCTTTTGTCAAGGACAAAACAGGAGAACCTGTCTCTGTGTCTAAACCGGATGACGAAAAGATTTATAACCAATGCAGAACCGATACATTGCTGTCTGCTCTGGATATTGCAATATCTTATTCTCTTTACCAAAACGATAGTTGGCAATAGCTGGTTAAAACAAATCTCTCAAGAGCAACGGTTAATCTGTTAAAAAAAACACACACACACAAACACAAACACACACACACACACACACACACACACACATA
>NW_004798360.1:3216-4502 GCF_000002075.1 Aplysia californica
CCCACCCCTCGGAAAAGCATCAACTACAACAATACAAAACAAACAGGGTCAGTGTGCTCTTTCCACTCCCCGCCCTCCCATTCCCCACTCCCCAAACCGTATTGTTCCAAACGCAACTGATCGTACTCATAGAAGTGGTTGGAAGTGCGTCTTTTTCTATAGAATAACCTTTGACCAGTGAATATCGAGGGAAAGGGAACATACTAATTGTAATGAAAGTAATATTATTTTATTCTAAAACCGCAAACAAAAGATAATGAAAAAGAACAACAAAATGGTGTTTACTGTGGGACCCAAGGACGTCAACATAGTTATTGCGGATCCGACACATAATAAACAAAGTGACTTGGGTTACCTATTTTAGTTCTGAATAACGTAAAAAGTGGAAACATTATTGAGGGGAAGAATGCTGTGAAATTAACCATATTTTAGAAATTAGGTCAGCTAATATAATATAACAAAAACGTAAAACGATACAAAAATGGTCCACTTACAATTCATCTTCCAGTGTGGCACGAACGATAACCCAAGGCACAAGAAATATTAAAGGCCCACCTGTGGAAAAAGAAAACATATTTTCAACCCTGCTAATTTACCAAGATTATAGGGCTGCAGCCTGCGGCTCTCGTAAATGGCTTGGATTGCACGTCGCCATTCTTTTCCCCTTTGATTTAGAACTGCTAATTTCCCCCTGTCTTTTCTCCCAGATCAAGGAAATGACCAGAAAGTAGAACTGGGCAAAGAATCGATTCCAGAACTGATTCCCACGATTAATGCTACAGGAAAAAAGTTCCAACTCCTTTTTACGTAAACCAACGGTTATCAATTACTTTAATCATTAACATTTTTTCCCTTTTTTAAAAAAGAATTTATTTTTGAAAAGTAAAAGTTGATGCTTCGTAGTGTTCTGAAAAAAGATCATCCTAAATCTCGAAGATGTTCGGAGCCAACCACGTAGATCTAACAACTGGAAGAAATCGCACTATTAGAAAATAAGTAATTGGGTTCGGAGTCGATTCCTACGATTCCTAGCTTTCAATAATCGGGAATGTAACCACCCAGCACTGCCAGAAAGACAGTTCCACCGTTGCGCCTACGGTACCTGACCACCCGTTGGCTCGTCTCCCGTGGCTTACTGATTGGATTTTCTTCAATTACTTCGATAACGAAATTTGTTAGGGAGACCTCGTTAGCATCCCCACTGTTTTTTTCCCTGACTTTTTCTTTCACTCACAGGCTCCCTCTCCCGCCTCTCCTCACCTCTCCCCGCCTCTTCTCCCCACCTT
>NW_004798360.1:6669-24169 GCF_000002075.1 Aplysia californica
AGTAGTAGTAGTAGTAGTAGTAGTAGTAGTAGTAGTAGTAGTAGTAGTAGTAGAAGTAGTTATAAGAGTAGCTACAAATTTTATAACATTGTCTGACACGAACATTATTAAGGTATCAAATTCCATTCGAGTTCCAAAGCCCAGGGGCATGAGAACAAATGCGAACAACAATATAATGGACTTGGGAACTGGAAAATAGAATCAAAGGAGGGCTAAAACCATCAGAAAACCCCCATCTCTATGATTATGTCTCTGAGAAGTCACGTTTCTAATTTTCAAAAGCAGTGTCTCATCTGACAACATTTATTACTATCTAGATTAAATGACAGCGCGTAGAATCACACTGGCAAGCAAGCAGTTGATGAGAGACAACAAATATCGAAGCGACGGAACATTTTCTTCTCAAAATTTCCTCCTTGTACCTCCTTTCCTTCTCTCTTACATTGTCCTGTCGTCTGCTTTTGTCTCCACTTTCTGCCCCCACCCCCTAATCTCGTTTGCAACCTCCTCTGTGCTCCTTGCTCTTTCTGCAGCGTTTCCAATGCTACTCCTGGGCTTCTTATTGCTGTCTTTCAGCCACACCCCTGATCTTATGGTAGGAAAGATCTATCAACTTTCAACCAAACCCTGATCTTATGAAAGATCTAAGAGCTAGCTTTCTCGGATAAGGGCGATAAATCTCGGAGGTCCCGTGTGCAAGTTACGTACGTTAAAGATCCCTTGGTGGTCCAAAATCAATAAGAGTAGTATACGGCCGCCATCCGGGCAAAATTTAAAATTTCCTACCAACAGAAAATATTTAAGGTATCCCGCGCGCCCATGTGACCATATGGGGATGCGAGCGCCGTAAAACACTTACGAAAAAAAATCCCAACCTACCAGGTATTCGTGTGACGATTGAAAAACAAACTAAATGTTACAGAGAAAAGCAGAAAAACATCATTGATCGTGTCATGAAGTACCAATAGCATTGTGCTCGTGGGTAGAGTGTGTCCTGATGAAATAACCCTCACAGCTCAACGCAGCAGACTCCCCTTCCGACAAAACAGAGCATTACCACGATGTCAAGGAACGTGCTGTCGTTGGAAACTTTCGGCGATTCTTTAATTTTTCTTTGTGATTATTTTTGACAGAAATGAAATTTGGCCACGTCCTCCTAAAAAGGGGGAAAACTGAGATAAAAAAAAGTAAAATTTAAAAAACCTCAAGAAATTCGTCTCGCTGTCTGAACAATCTCAGGATTCAAGCCTTGCAATTCCGGAAGAAGCGTTTTGACTTCCCAAAGACGAATTTTAATTTGTTTATCGATTTTCCAAAGTGTTAGCCTAAACCTTAAAGAAAAACAGAAAAAAACTAAAATGGAAAACAAACTGCAACTAAAACAACAATATAGAAATCTTTTTTAAAAAGAAAACTCACGAAGTTGGAAAGTTCATGTCGTGCGTAATCAGAACCAAGGGGTTTTGTCGTTTTATTTTTGAGTATCTCTTATTCTGTTTGTTGTGTTTAATTTAATTTGTGTAATAGACATGATAATCATCAGTACCATGATTATTGCTAAGAAAATATAAAAAAGACAAAAAAACGAGGACATTTACATGTCATCTATCTCGAGAAGTGTTACTAGATACTGACCTTTGTTAAAAGAAAATATTTTTTGGAAGCGGTAAAAAATAACATCTCCAGTAGTGACCCCCCCCCCCCCAACAATTTTTGAAAGATATGTAACAGATAACTCCCCCCCCCCCCCCCCCACCCTGGAAGAAAATGAGGTTAGTTTTGCAAGATCTTGTGATACGCATATTTATTGCAAGAAAGTTAATAAAAATAAACATCTTCCTTAAAAAGCACACTCATATTTTCTGTGATTCCCCTTCACCAATCGTGTCTGATAAGATAAGTCACAAAACGCATGTAGAACAAAAACACTATTATTATCTACAATTCAATAGCTCTAATAATCCAGCTCACATACAAGTCCCAAACGGGTTGAGAACGAACAGTCATACTCAAAGTCAAATCAAGGTGGGTTTGAAGGTGTGCATTCAAAAGAAAACCTAAAATATTGGCATAAGAGGGTAATTTAACACTCTAACTCTTCTATAATATATAAGCGTCTAGCTGTTAGTGATCAAGCAATATATTGAAGAGACCATAAGTGTTCGAATCTATAGTTATAAGTATGAGCAGCACCTAATGCGTTTCCAAAAATGCGGTGCCCATTGACATCATCGGTTCGGTTCGATTTTGTCCCTTTTGTCGGTTTGGGGCAAGCCGGATTTTACTCCACAGGAGGGGCAAAACCGACGAAACCGACGAAAGTGGAAAAATTTAAACCGACAAAACCAATGATAACCTCCAAAAACAGACGGTCTAATTATAGTATGCACTAAAGCCGACAGAAACCGAACCGATCCTCTAATGGGCATGGGCTATAAAGCAAAGAGTTGAGGGCTGAGCAGCAGGACAACGCACATGAAGAGGCTGGGTGGTAAGAGGGCCCAGGGACACAGTAATAAATACATAAATAAAAAAGGATAAAAGAATACATGAATACATGAATAAATAAATAAATAAATAAATAAATAAATAAATAAATAAATAAATAAATAAATAAATAAGCATAATCAGTTAGTGGAAAGGAGGGAAGGAATACATGTATTAAACGAATTTCAATCAGGTGTTATTCAAAGGTGATCATTTCCTTTTGAGTCTTTCCTCAATTAGATATTATTCCAGGAGCAACAAATATATTTCTTTTTCTTACCATACCTCACTTAATGACCTAGCACAGGTGGGCTCCAAATATTTTGTATTTGTTAATGTAAAAGCAGTATTGAGAATACAAGACGGCTGCTTTATGAAAAGAACAAGAAGCAAATCAATAATATCGCGGCAGCAGATGTAAAGAAAAGAGCCTCAACTCCTATTTGGCTTCGATGAATACAACAAAATGAACTCACTTGAAGTAAATCATGATGAATATGGCGACAGACAGGGCGAAGAGGGATACACCGTATCCTATACTGTACATCAATTTGATCCGTTCCATGTGTTCCTGTGAATGAGGGAAAGTACGTTTACAAAAGAAGGCGATTCACAAAAGCAAACAATCTACCTACCTACCTACCTACCTACCTACCTACATACATACATACCTACCTACCTACATACATACCTACCTACCTACCTACCAATCTACCTACCTACCGACCTACCTACCATCTATCTGTTTACTCCTTTATCATTTTCTTTATCTGTATACAAAGTTACACCGAAGACCTGAGTTCGATTCCCGCAAGGGGAGACATTTTTTTATTGCGTTCCCGATCTTTCTCCTGGGACGTATCCCCCTCATCCCCGGTTGATCTTGACAGAAAGGTTGAAGCCTGCCTCCTAAATGTTCCAAAAGGTGCCGATTGAGACCTATTATTAAAATACTTCAATACAAAGTTCCTTAATACTATTAACACCACCTCACTTTACCACCTCCCCTCCTTTATTTCCCTCTAGGTCGGCCTCTCTCACACAAATGGTCACTTTGAATAATATAACTCAACTAGCTGGGCCCCCTCTCGATGAAAGGAATGATCGGAGCATTAACATTAACTGAAAGTCGTTGGCCTACTATATTTACACTCTACTGGAATGGAGCAATAAATCCTGAGTGATGCAAAAAATTAGAAAGTTTAGATATAGTGATGTATAGATTGATTCTCTATTCAGCTTTCGTGGTTTTGCACTCCGGAATTTCAAAGGTGTAGAAACAGTGCGCACGGCTATTGAACGGAAACCTCACTTATTTACAATGGCGTCTTAGAAAACGAACTTTCCCAAGATTAAATCTAAACGAAACTAATGAAAAACTGAAAATTAAACTACAGTGACTTCAGGATCCTCCATAGAACTGTGCACCCTTTATATGATTCTGAAATACCACTAATTTGGTAAAATTCGAAAGTTAAGTGGTTCCGAAGTTTTAGGCGGCCAAAGTGACGGATTTCTCAAATATAATATGTATAAATGCCACTAGTATAGGCGAGTTCAGAGAAAGCTCTTCCTTTTGGTCAAGCACATTAAAAAATCTCTGCCTTCTAATTGAAACATAGAATTAACTTGGAACCGAAAGTCCATTCTGGGGTCGTATATTGATTTATATAATCGTGAATTCTTTCTCAACCAATTTTTTTTTTGCTGTTTACTCCGACCTCTTCAGGCTACTATCTTTTTCCCTTCTTATCCGACTAGCTGGCTCTTTGTCCATCCTTTCTGAACATTTAATCAATGAATCTAGTCTCATCTCTCAAGAGACAAGGCAAAGAGTACACTGTTATGTATCAGCCACGTGCCTCGCCTTTAGCCGGGGGTCCCTGTCCAATATGTCGGAAGGGACGAAAGACATTTGTCGTGAGTGTATGTGTGTGTGTGTGTGTGTGTGTGTGTGTGTGTGTGTGTGTGTGTGTGTGTGTGTGTGTGTGTGTGTATGTATGTACGATGCAGACACACAGACAGAAAGAAAGACAGACAGACAGACTGACAGACAGATAGACAGACACATACAGAAAGACACTTAGACACAAAGAGATATATGTACGGTACGTACTTGAAAGAATATTTTTGATGTATCCCCCTCCCCATCCCCGCCCTCTCCAGTCGAGATTCAAACATCTACACTTCCTTGCAGGTAGTGCTATTGGGAAGAGCAAAAATGCACACATAACGACATAGCTAGAGGGGGCTCTTTCCAAAGCTGACAATCAATATAGAAGAAACGGACATTGGAGAAAATTCCTTGACATGGCTGTAATTTTTTTCCTTACACATTAGTACAGCAGTTTCTGGAAAAAAAAGAAACCTGGAACTCTTTTTTTTGTCCTTGTAAATCTCGGGGTCGCGCTTGAACTCTCGGAATGATGGCTTGTGGACCAAAGGCACTGTGTTTGCCGACCCAGTGCGAGTGATCGTCACCCCTTCTTTTTCTCACTGGCTAGGAATGATGTACTGTAACAATCCCGTGAAGGGATTTTATATGGAACAAAGTCGTATTGATCAAAGTCATTCATGTCAAGGATAGGTTGTGGAGATTTTGGAACCAGGTTATAAAAAGGCTTTTCGTTACCTTTTTATTTTTTATAGCATCATCTGTGACAACATAGTGTATGGGTTGCAGAGATGTTGCAGGCAGAAAAGACATTTAGATACCTGCTTTGTTAGCATCATCCGTCGCAGCATACTATTATTTGGTTGTAGAGATGTTGTAGGTAGATTATAAGGCATTTCATAACCTGTTTTATAACCACCATTTGGCACAGCATAATTGTAGAATTGGCCAGTGTTAGCCCCATGGAAGGCATGAGAGGGGTAATGATCAACAGCATGAAGTGCAAGCGTTTGTTACCGAGACATGTAACAACTAACCAGGTGTTTGTTGGGCTTTGAGCTAATCTTGACAGAAAGTGGAGGAGCTCACAAAATATGGTGGGATAGTTAGACACTTCACTGTCACACGCAGAAGAACCAAGTTCGATTCCCGAGTGGGCAGACATTATTACTGAGTATCTTTATCTTTCTACTGGGATCTTGTATCCCTCGAAGCCCAGGTATAACCTGGTCTGCAGGGTCGGAAGCCTGCCTTCTAAATGACCTTGATTGTGTCTATTAAAAAAAGAACCCCAAAAAATGTTGCTCTTACTTTTTTTAAACCTATCGCAAACAGGCTACTATCTGGATTGAGCAATGATTTAAAGATGCTAACGTGTAGTTGAGAAACACTTAACAACACTAGTTGACAAGTGGATATCAAATACGGCTTGTCTTCTTTAACAAGATACAGGACAAGTGGAGCGATAGGGAGGGTGGGTATGTTCCCTTCACCGTTTTGAACCAAAGTCTATTTTCAGACACTGTTATAAATGGCATGGATAGCATTCAAAACATGCTTAAAGAGGAAGAAATAGACAATAAAGGAAGTTCAACAACTTCTAAGATGGCAATTATTAATTAAATAAAACGACTGAAAAGAGGCTTCCTCCCCTTCTCTTCCAACATCCGCTCACTCTTGTTTATCTGTTTCAATATACCCACCCACTCTCTGACATTTTGGCACCGAACAACAAGTCAATATCCTATCTTCTTGTTTTTCCTTAAGCCTTTAAGCCTTTTTCTTTTCTTTTTCTTTTCATTACGTCCACCGCACCCTTTGCACCTCTCTCTCCAGCCATTTCCATCTTTTTCATCTTTCTGGTTCCAAGTCTACTTAGCAGCCTACCCATTTTCACCGTCTCTCTCTCTCTCTCTCTCTCTCTCTCTCTCTCTCTCTCTCTCTCTCTCTCTCTCTCTCTCTCTCTCTCTCTCTCTCTCCTCTTCTCTCTCCTGTTTCTCGCTTTCTTCCTTGTCGTGTCTAACTACCGGCTGCTTTATTCATTTCGGTCTCTATCTCTGTGTGTCTACCCCCCCCCCCCCTTGATCCCCTGTCTCTCCCTCCCTATCCGCATTGCCCCCTCCCCCCCCCCAACCTTTTCCCTCCCTCCCTCTCCGTTTTGACCCCCCCCCCACTCCACCATCTCTCCGCGTATCCTCCCCCGTTTCACATGTCGACTGTCAGCCCAGAGCGGTCTAATGGTCTCATCACGAGCTTTTGGCTGCGGCATTATATTATTCTTTCTCTCGATAATGTGGAATGAAAACAAACCCTGAAGAAAAAATGGGGAAAAACCAAAGTAAGAATGGGATAGACGTGTGGGAGAGTAAACGAGAAACATGATTAGGTTACTGCCAATAATAATTAGGCCCAAACCTAATTAACACCATCCGGTGTGTGGGAGATACTTTGGCTGTGGCTGTAAAGCTAAACAGTAATAAGTAGGCCCATCACGTCAGCCGGTTGGATTTATTTTTCCTGTAACAGAACACCCAACTGGACACAAACAAGGCCATACTGAATCATGAGTTCTTAGTTACCCTATCACACTATAGATCTATTCTAAGAAAGGTCCTTATTAAAGGGAAATAAAATACATTATTAATAATTATTCAGATCTATCGGACTCGAAACTCGTTCATCAGAATGTTATTGAAGCTATAAACATATTAGCAGGCAGCACCTTTACGAAATGGCTGTTGGGACTACTTTACAACAGCAAACATTTATAAAATTCTTTATATTTCAGTAGTACAAATTATTATTGGTATTTTCACAAACTATAAAGAATGACCTCCTCTACTTCTTCCTTTGCTGCCCAATCTTTGGAATAAACTATTACACAAAACGCACTAATACACACATACACACACATACACACACACACACACACACACACACACACACACACACATACACATACACACAGATGCATACACACATGTACGCACATACTCACTCGGGGCGCGAGCACACACACATACACAAGATCCGGTGCAAAATTTTAACCTGTTTACAAATAAATGCTGAAACGAATTAACGAATTTGGAATGCGTTTAAAAGTTAGATGATAAAAAGTAGTATGTAGTTCCAAACTGAACAAATGTGATAGACAAAACATTAAAAACAAATTTTAATTGATGAAACAAAACCTTCCTGGATATTTTTTTTTCTATTTTCCTGCTTTCTATAAGAAGCCCGCAAAGTATTTTTTGTATGCAAAGAAAACTGCAAATACTGTTATTCATGAGCTTTTTAAAAATTTCCTTTTTTCCCATCCCTTCCGTCTGCCTCAAATTTGTTCAACTCAAACCTACTCCCACTTCGCCCCTTTTCCTCTAGACGGATGCCAGGCTGCCAGCTAGAAGCTCTCTGTGTGAGATATAAGATCGATGACATCATCCAAAAAAGACCGACATTGGGACCAGAGGCATTAAAATTTCCCCCGAGAAACGTCCTAATCTGAATGGCTCTTAATGCAACCACTTTGAAAAGACCGGGCCATGGAGTAACACCCAGCTTCATCATTACTTCATTCACAAAACCTCTCTGAAGCATATATGAACTAAGAATAAAGTCTATTTCTATTTGTCATGTTTAAGTTTGTAGATTCATGTGAGCTGTCTTCATTGTTTGAGTGATGAATTTATTATTATCTTGAGTTAGGGGTTGACATACTAACTTCAAAAGTGTTCAGTGGTATCATGCGATTAAAAGCATCTTGTTCCTGAACATCGATTACCTAAAAGAATAAAGTTCTATGTCATAAGAATGAATATACGTTTTTCCCCCTTGCCCGTTTATATGAAGTTGACGCCACCAGATTAGTTGGAAAAAGTGCATATTGATAGCGTCCAATAGTGTATTACGTGCATACTTAGTATAACAATTAACTGTAGTAGCGGATAGAGATTCCAGGTTTATAGATGTAAGTCATTGATCTGAGAGTGGTGATGATTTTAAAAATAACAGTGGTGATGAGTGATGATGAGGGATTGCGTTTAAATAATGTTAGCGCGAGTCCTATCTTCCTCTGCTCCAATGAGTCACGAGAGACGTGGGCACCTTCTATCCCTTTCCCTACTTGAACCATCTTTACGGTCACCATGGAGTTCCGAAATGGTGGGCTCAGTCTCTGCTAAGGAGACATTGTTAGTGTTAGCCTATTCTATCGGGCCAAGCCAATTAGTGTAGAGAGGAGCTAAGTGGGAAGACAGTATAGTGGCAGGTATGTTGGGGTATTTGTAAGGGGGTTGTAGATAGCAAGTTGGCGGATTATGATCTTTAAAATTGCATCAAAATCGCCGGCACTTTTATTATGGCCTAATTGTGTGGCAAGTAGAGTAAAAGACTTACAAAAACAAACAAGTCGGAGACAAGGTATCTTGAGGTTATCTAACATGAATCAACTTGGAGGACCATACAACCGGACGAACCTTCTCTGAAGCCATTGTGATAAGTTTGACTTTAACATAAAAATTTGGTCCTTGCGCTTGATATTTTTGACAATATTTGAGACTGAACATCACAACTCCTACACCCTGCCAGACACATGTCCAGGTGAGGTTTCAGTTATTCGGCTGGGTAAAACGCAAAACAAATGAGGGAAGGAAAAGGAAAAGCGTCAGGTCCCTAGCTCTTGTCATTCTGCCACGACAGTTGAGAATAATTATGTGTGGGTTGTCAACCTCGTGGGTGGCTCCCACTGTCAGAGTAATTTTAAGAATAATAGATCTACAGAGGACAACGACCTCTGCAAAAATTCAACAGGGGATGATTATATTGAAATCAGACGCTTAAAGGAAAAGTCGAACCTTAGAGAAAGTCCAGCAGTATCCTTAATTAAGACACTATGCAGGAATTTTGACCAATTGTGCCACAAACAGGAATACAGCTATTAGTTTTAAAAATATATTGCCTCCCGAGTGCTCTAATGAAATAATTTGCATACAAAATTGGCAAGTAGTATTCGCCTGTGGTGCATACTGTACTGTTTCTTTTCTCCAAAGATAAATTGCAAGCCTCCTTGCCCCCCCCTACCCCCCTACCCCCCAACCTCTCTCCCAAAAACAAACATACAAAGAAAACAAAAACAACAACAAAAAACAAACACAAAAACAAACTAACAGTTTGAACAAACAAACAAACAACAACAGCAAAAACAATATCAGTAACAATAACAACGACAGCAACTCCCCCATCCCCCTAAAAACCACAACCTAAGTTATGTACGCTTTTTCAGGTGGTATGTAATCAATCTCGAGTGACTGAAATCATGCAAAGTTCGAACACTGGGATGTGAGCGGGATAGAGTGAGGGAATGATTGGCTTTCATTTGAGCTTTTGATAATAGGTGGGTACCTAAAATGTAGCACAGAGGGTTGATGACAAAGTTTTTAATATTTCGTTTTGACTTGAATTTTTCTATTCATGTATATCTC
This sequence comes from Aplysia californica, assembly GCF_000002075.1. Classification (NCBI taxonomy): domain Eukaryota; kingdom Metazoa; phylum Mollusca; class Gastropoda; order Aplysiida; family Aplysiidae; genus Aplysia; species Aplysia californica. The sequence continues at coordinate 16,531 of NW_004798360.1, forward strand.
CTCCAACAAAACACGTATTTACAGACAAACAGACGGCATGCTAAGCTGTGTAACTGCGTTACGTAACGTCAAGCCAAGTTCTTAATGACATAACTATGATGGCACTTATTTTAGAATGTGTACGTACAAAAGCGTTTGAACAGTTTGTTTTGCTTTCATTTTCAAACATAAGCATGAAGAGCATAATATCAAATGGTGAGGATCAGAGAAACAAGAAATTCTGAATGCCGTTGTGTTTGCATTTGTGTCATCATAGTTATGTCCGAAAGAAAGGTATAAACTTTCCGTTTTCATATTTTAATTTCTTTATTAAAATTTGGGCAACCAACGATTAAGAAGATTTAGTTTGACTCACAATGCATGTTAATGATGAAAGAATGCCACTTTATTCACATTTTACTATGAATCTCTGCAAAATATCTAATACCTTTCGAACATAACCATGATGAGACAAAATGAAAAATACCCTGAAAAATAATTTACGGAACATAAAATTATTTTAATAGTTTTCTCATTGCTTTAATTTTCAAATATAAGCATGAAGAGCATATAAAATCACAGAAAAAAGAAATTCTGAATGTTTTTGTGTTCTCACATGTGTCATCATAGTTAAGTTCGAAAAAAAAGAAAAACTTTCTATTTTCATATTTTGATTCATTTTTACGAATCAAACATAAACTATTAAGGAACGTTTGTTGTTAAGGTGCTCCAGCCCCTATAAGGCACTGCAGACTTTTTTCTTCTAATTTCCACGAAGCAATAACATAAACAGAAATAACAGAGAAAGTGAAAACGTGTCAATTAGTTTACTTTAATTTATTATTGTAATTAATACAAATTAAATATATATATGAAAGTGGACTTGGGAGGCTTTGTGCACAAACTCCTCCCTTATTACTTAACCCACACCTTTGAAACTTTGCAGGCCTCCACAGCATCCATGTGGCTATGACCTAACGTCAAAAAATCCACGCAAACTGCTTTCCCCGATTTCTTCAAAATGCTTTGTTTCGTCCACACAGAGTTCTAATTTTGGGAAAGTCCGTCTTCTAAGACGCCATTGTAAACAAGTGAGGTTTCTGTTTACTAGCCGTGCGCACTGAAGGCACACCTTGGAAATTCTGGAGTGTACATTCTTGAAAGCGGAATAGAGAATCAATCTACACATCTATTATTATATTTGGCAACTTGGAAACACGTGTGTCACTTTTCTCTCAAGATTTTTTGCTCCGTTCCAGTAGATTGTAAATAAAGTAGGCCAATGACTTTCAATTGATGTTGATGCACCGATGCACCGACCATTCCTTGCATCGAAAGGGGGCCCAGCTAGTTTGGTATATTAGTAAACAGTGGATAAACGTGTTTGCGAGGGACGCATTATGATACTATTAACAAACTTTTTCTGAATACCACTATAACGATACCCCTCCTCCTCTCTTCCCCTTCTCCCCTCTTCCTCTCCTCCCCCCTCCTCTCTTTATCTCTCCCTCTCTCTCTCTCTCTTTCTCTCATTCTCTCTTTGTCGCATCACTGCTTCTCTCTCTCTCTCTCTCTCTCTCTCTCTCTCTCTCTCTCTCTCTCTCTCTCTCTCTCTCTCTCTCTCTCTCCCTCTCTCTCTCTTTAATAGATTTAAGAGTTTAAAAAGACCAGTTGCAACCATCATTTATTAAAGCTGAGGTGGTGGAAGTTGTGAACTCCTACAAATATCTTGGAATAATAATTGATAACAAGCTTGACTTACATCCCTACGCTGCTCTCGTACATAAAAGAATAAGTCAAAGAAAGTTCAGTTTGTGTCCCTTTTTTGTCATCCTATGATTGAAAACATGTTACTATTTTGTATTTGCTGTAGGCCTGGAAACTGTAGAGTGAAAGACAAGATGAAAATTGAGAGAACCAATAAGAACGCCTGCAAGATCTCTGTATATGATTTCACTAGAATTGATGAAATGTAAAATGCATGAGAAAAGATTTAAAAAATAACATTATAAACAACGAGTCCTGCCCCCTTTCCACATAAATTGTAAGATCACGCAGCGGCAGGTACGTACCACTAAGAACAAAGAAAGAAAGATACAACAGTTTTTGTTTTATAATCTAGAATCTAGTATGAGGTTATTGTCATACTAATGTGTATTGTTGTTTCGAATATCTACTTGTATCTATAATATTACTCTAAACTTCTTGGGATAAATTCCTGCATGTGGTCGTATGATATTACTCATGTGATATGTACATTATTGTCAGATTTAATTTTCTTTTCTTATTGACTCTGAATTAGAGTAATATATAGTTTAATTTCTATGTATACCTGCGTGTGTTTTTACGTCCTGTACTGCCAAGAAAAATGTCCTTCTGGCATATTTATATATATATATATAATATATATATTATTTCTCTCAATCCCCGCCCCGCCTCCCCCCCCTTTCCATTTTCTTCAATTTTTCCTTTTCCTCATCCTCCTTCTCCTCTCCCTCAAGCTCTCCCAAAACTCATCAAACCAACAAAGAAGAATCTTGAGCCCTCCCCCCTCCCCCATCTCAACAAAGAGGAATCTTGACCCCCCCCCCCCCCCAACTTTTTAAAGTAAAATGATAAGAATCTAACCTTGGGCACAAGAACAAGAGGAGGACCAGCTCCGTACGAATCCGTGATTTTGCAACTTGTATAGTTACTCCACGTTGCGTTGAGCTCAGAGTTGAAAAACCACTGACCGCTGTCCAAGCACTTTCGGGTGGCCGTGGCTGTAAAGGGTGAGATACAGGGAAACACAGTAATGAGAATATTGATTATTTATTCACAACAACAAGCCATCCTTGGTAGCCCGTCATAAGCTATTAAAGTAAACAGGGAGATAAGGCTGAAGTAGGGTGGTTGTTTCATTTTTGTTGTTTTGTTCGGTCTAAAGACGGGAATTGTTAATATGTTCATGATGTCTTGCAAATAACATAAGCACACACCTTATTATTTGTAAACGTATGACGAAATTGATCGTACGTTTTGTTTTCAAAAACCTCTACTAAAACAAAAACAAAACAAACAAAACAAACACAAAAACAAACAAAACAAAAACAAAAACAAACAAAACAAACACAAAAAAACAACCCCCCCCCTCGAAACCTGAGGCGAAGATACTGGATGAAATAACTTTCCCACACTAGTGTCCAATGTGAATCGGTTACATGTAACGGTGAACAACATAATAATAGTTAATAACCTTTATGCCGTAGACGCCGAATTCAAAACGTATCAACTGAGAGAAAAAAGCAAACATAAAAGTTTAGTTTCTGGAATGATGTCAACGAATTACACCAGCATGTAGAAGAGCGCATAACAGCAATATACGGTATAATTGTAGATCTTTTTGACCCATATCTGCACAATTTAGATCTTTACGAAGATGAGCTTTTTTACCCTGCCTGTCAGGGCCAACACTTGCTAAGACGGATACAACGTCTCAGGATCCGTAGAAACAAATGGAGATACGTAATAATATAAAAACACCAATCACACCTTCAACAGTCGACCTTGAAGCGCCTAACTGCTACAACATAGACACCAGCGAGTTATTGGCCATGTTCATAAAAGTGTATATCATGCATAATTCGATGTTCAACACACTGTCTCTAAATACAGAAACCTGTATTTTTATGAATTAATTTAGAAGCTCAAATAAAATAGTGCTAGGAACACCAATAATGCTACCATCGTTTATGTTTTGAGGTCTAAAGAAAGAGTGCGTCTTTTTTCCAAGGTAGGACAGAAAGATCAGCGCTTCCAGAATTATTTAGATTCTGGGGTTTGCAGACAGAAATCTGATTACAAACGCCTTATGAAAAATGAAAGGGAATGGCTGGAGATTGTGGTGTGGAAACGAGTTATTTGGGAAAGGGGTTGTGGGAAGGGGGGGGGGGGGTTCCTTGAAATTTAGTTAGCCTTTCTGTCTTCCAACAGGCATTTTCATTTTGTTTTTCCAGGTTCATCTTTTTAGATCCCATACGTAATTTCCTCGTGTTGAAAAGGCGTTACAAAATACAAAAAAAAAAGTGAAATGAGATACTGTGAAAGCTGAAATAGGAAAGAAAATATTGTCATTCGACTTTGCTTCTCACGCCAAAACATAATTATTTGTTGTCGGTACTTCCAGGTCACACGAAGAAAGTGAAACCAACTTCTCGGTACCATTCATTTCAATTTCTTCTTCGACTTGGAAGTATTAAAAATTGGAAGAACGCGTGAACCCACTTTTTCTTCTTCTTCTTCTTCTTCTTCTTCTTCTTCTTCTTCTTCTTCTTCTTCTTCTTCTTCTTCTTCTTCTTCTTCTTCTTCTTCTTGTTCTTCTTGTTCTTCTTCTTCTTCTTCTTCTTCTTCTTCTTCTTCTTCTTCTTCTTCTTCTTCTTCTTCTTCTTCTTCTTCTTCTTCTTTTCTCCTCTCTTTCTATATACCCCCCCTCACTCTCTCTCTCTATCCCTCTCGCTCTTTCTCTCTCCCCCCCCCCCTCTCTCTCTCTCTCTGTAACTTTCGTGCAGCATGGCGAACACAGGAAATTGCGTAAAATGAAGATGATGTTTTTCAAAGACTCGATTTGCCAGAAATGAAATCCTTAATCTTACATAATTTGCAAAATTCCACGTTGTAACGATATTAATCTGTAAGTACACCTAATTTTCAAAATTAGAAATACGGGTATGAACGTATGGGGCCGGGGTGGGGGTGGGGGGCGGGGGCAGAGCTTTGTGGTGTTGAGAACATATCTGAGCAAAGTCACATGCAATGTTTGTTTGGTTAAATTCGAACTAATGAAGGCTGTTTTGTATGTGTGTGTGTTTGTGTGTGGTATGTGTGTGTGTGTGTGTGTGTGTGTGTGTGTGTGTGTGTGTGTGTGTGTGTGTGTGTGTGTGTGTGTATGTGCGTTTGTGTGTGTATGTGTGAGTGGGAGAGAGAGAAAGAGATAGAGAGAGGGGTGAGAGAGAGAGCAGAGAGAGAGAAAGAGAGAGACAGATAAATAGATAGATAGATGAGAGAGAGAGAGAGAGAGAGAGAGAGAGAGAGAGAGAGAGAGAGAGAGAGAGAGAGAGAGAGAGAGAGAGAGAGAAAGAAGCGAAAGTTGAAGTGTAGGGGGAGAGATGGCAATAAGAGAAAAAGCAGGTCTTGGGATGTCATAATAAAACGGTTCTCTCTCCCTTGTGAGAGGGATTTTTCAGCTGCCTCAATAGACATTACAATAAAGTAATGTAGCTAATCAAAGGAAACTATAGTGAAGCTGTATAACCTTCACGATTCATAGGATCGGATGAAGCATTAAATTCAAATGCTATCTTATTTAAAAAATACATTTCCGACTTACCATGCCTGTAGAAGTTGTCGACATATGCTGGACATTTCTGCTCAGCCGTTTGTCCAGCGGGCGTCGAGGACCAGCACATGAGACCATCCCATGTGGCATTACAATGGTCATCTGGATTGGAGGTGGGGGGGAGTTGAAGGAGAAGATTAATCTATAATTGACATTTCATGACTTCTATCATGCATGAATAATGTCTACTATTGTGCATATGTGCATGTAACGGTTTCGATTTAATCGGCGCGTGCAGTCCAAAGTTGTCATCGAAAAATTACGAGACTTAAAATACTTCGAGGGAAGCTGTCAAGTTACCTCAGATGTTAAAGTTTTGTACACCTGTTTTTGCTCGCCTCGAGCCATATTGATTACAATTAGTGCTGGGTGATTTTTCCAGGCGTTTGTTCGTCTTTTGGTTCGTACCTCTTAGTCTTATCCACAGACTGGGATAGCTGTAATAATGACTTGGTTGCACCACTTGATACGATGTGCCGATCGGGAGATTAATCAATTCAATTCACCTTTAATCGCTTATTCGAAATGAAGGCATGAGACACAACTTCCTCTTTTGCGGTGGTCATCTGTCAACAGTCTTATCGATTTTGAAAAAAAGCGTATTAATTAAATAACAAAGGAAAACAGTGTCCCTTATGGTATCTGGGGTATCTAGTCCTTTCCTGAAACACTAGTTGAATATAAAAATTAAGCCAGACTTCAGAGAGGGGGTGGACAATAAATAGTCGAAACGAAAAGCAGTTCATAACGTTGTTTCCCATGTCTCACGCACCATTAAGCAGTCGCTCATCTTTGCTTCCATGCTGGAATGTTATTTTGTTTATTCGAATCTCACAACCTGGTCTGTACTGCAGGCATGGGTTAGGCATTCCCTAAATGCAATCTTTTGTTAAACTAGAAACATCTTTACCGACTTTGTTTTTTAATGGCTTTTTGTTATGGATACTTTTCGGTGCCATTGATGTTAAGTAGATTATTTAGGAGATAGGCTGCATTGTTTCTGTTTGGCAGGGCCAAGGTGGGCTTTGGGAGATACGGTATCCAAAGAAAAAGATGAAAACACTCCCTGAAATAAGCTTCCCCAGGCGGGAATTGAACTTACATCTCCTGCCTGAAGGAGTTGATAACCAAAACGGTACACCGCGACGTCGGCGATACGTTTCATTTTGAGTACCAATGTGGATTAACTAAGTGAAGAGGGATACACCAACACACAAGTGATCTAATAAAGCTGAGAACAAAAACCGAGTTTCTCTCTGTTCCAGTATTTGTGTTCGTCAGTTATATAACTATACACCCCCCCCCCCCCCCAAATCGGTACTGAAAATTGTAACCATGCCCTAGAAGCCACTCCGTCAAATTGTGGTCATATTCATTTTTTCATTCTACTTATATATCAAGATAAATACATTTCTATTATATTTGATCAATTTCAAACAGAAGTCTCGTTTTTCCTAGTTCTGTTCAGTTCGGAGGCAAAACATCTCTCCTTCCTGGTTGTTACCGAGAAAAAAAGGGTCAGCATGCTGACCGGCTAGCCTCCAACTACATATACATTCAATTTCAATACAGTATACTTGGTTGGTTTTTAATGTCAAAAGGAACACGAGTGAGCGTTGGGTTTGTACTGTTATTTTTTTATATTACTATTTGTTTCGTGGGGGGGGGGGGGTGAACGGGGTTTTCAGTGATATCTTAGATCCCTATTCCAGACCTTTCTTTTGTCCACTTTCCCCAAGAAGCGTACAATAGCTTTTAAGTCAATACTTGTATTACACGGAAGCATACGAAGATTAAAGAACCTACAGAACTGAAGGAGGAAGGGAGGGAGACGGACATGAGTGAGAGTCATAGAGGAAGTGGTAGAGGGACAGAGAGAGACAGACAAAGGGAGAAAAAGAGAAAGAGAGTGAGTGAGAGAGAGAGAGAGAGAGAGAGAGAGAGAGAGAGAGAGAGAGAGAGAGGGCGGGGCAGGGGAGGGGAAAATGAGAGAGATAAAAAGAGGGGGAGAGAGAAAGGCATACATATAGACAGACAGACAGACAGGCAGGCAGACTGAAATATAGAGCCTAGATAGCTACGCAGATAGACAGATAAATAAATAAATTATTTTTAAAAAAAATATATAAATAAAAAATTATATATATATATATATATATATATATATATATATATATATATATATATATATATATATATAGAGAGAGAGAGAGAGAGAGAGAGAGAGGATGATGAAGGATAATTATAAACAACCAGACCTAGATATTCGTACAAACAAGAGAA
>NW_004798360.1:28500-32536 GCF_000002075.1 Aplysia californica
TGTGTGTGTGTGTGTGTGTGTGTGTGTGTGTGTGTTTGTGTGTGTGTGTGTGTGTGTGTTTGTGTTTGTGTAAGTGTGTGGAAACATATAACAAAATAAAAATAAAAATATAACTTACTGTACCAAAAATCCACTTCCATTATAGAAAGCACAGAAAAGAGTAACCTTGACAATAAATGAAAAAAAAAAATGGAGATAGTGCGCTATTGTGATCAGGAAAGGCAGAATTTCCCAGAACTTTTTCAGCTAAACTACAAATGTTGATAGGCCTGTACCACCTAAAAGGAATTGAAATACATCCACCCCACGGTGATCCCACGAGAACACCATCTGACGAGAAAGACATCCACAGTTTTTTCTACTGTCTTCAACTCAAACACATCAGAGCATAACTTCTACCTCCACAACCATAGACACTGAGAATATGTGAAGTGTGCTGACAAAATGAGTTACTTCTTTGATTCAAGCCTTAAGAAAATAGATAAATCACGTTTATAGGTGAAGTTTTTACAGTTTATAAGTATGAAACAATAAAAGACATGTTATAGTAAAAAAATATGGCATCAATTGAAAATCTACAAGTTTGACCCTAATGTCGATTTTTGGCCAATATCTCCATTTGTGGATTGCGAGAAGTAACTCATTTTGTCAGCATGCGTCACATATATTCTATGGGACAAAATAGCAGTAAGTTTAGAATATCTAACCATACCATTTCATGGCCTAGCACCATATTATGGGAGACGCCTAAGAATTACTTGATTGTTAACAAACGAGAAAAGGTAAAAAAAAACAAATAAAGAAACAAGAGTCGAATAGGAACATGGCCATGGTATTTGTTTGAATGAGTAAAGAGCAGCTCATCGACACACTAAAAGTCGTTTAACGCCGGAGAAAAGTAAGACAGACAGACACAACAGAGGGTAAGTAAAGAAATAGAACCTACCAGTGGTGATGCCCTCCAACCACCTGCAGCCACCATGTTAATGGGAGACAGGTGATCAATGAAACACAGACACTCAGAACATTTAGCTTCCAGCTAGAGATCTACTCACCATAGTATTCTTCTCCCTCGTAAACATCCAGAGCCAGGTTAGGGTAGAGCTTCAACAGAATTCTTGCAACCTCAAAATGGATCGGCGAATCCATGAGGTACAAAAGATGAAACGGTGTCTCCCCAACACCACCACGCTTATTCAGATCCCAGCATGCGTAATGAGGAGTGAATTTATTGAAGTAATCCTCTTCGTAGGTTTCCATTAATTTTTCACATGACAACTTTTCAGTGTCGTCCAAACCCTGGGGAAGTTTGCAGAAAATTTTGAGAAAAAGAAATTTCATCTCCGTTTATATCATTAACTTTTTAAAGTTACAAACCTATTCTTGTCATAAACAACAATATACTCAAAATTGCCTTAAATGATAAATATGATGTGTACCGTACAAGGCAATCACCTGTACAAATGAATACACTTGCTATTTTCCCCATTGCCATTTTTTTGTATTATAATGAGACTGTCCTCCGCAACCACCTGTTCAAAATTACCATACTTTTCTCAACAAAGGGCAACTGTTTTGCCTTTAGTCCCACTCACCAAGGAAGTAACAGTTCTAAAAAACAATGCTCATAGTGTTGTAGAAGAGAAACATCCCAGGAAATAAGCACCAATAATAAAGTAGCCTCCGCACACATATATTTGAAGTCCCATTCAAAACATGCTTTACAAACTACAATAAACCATAGCAGAAAAACTGTCACCTATTTCCACATATACCTTTATTCTCTGGGTGAGTTTCCACTGCCACTGTAGAAATTCTTCTTTTGATATATTATGCTTGTCTCCATTTTCGTGATAAAAGAAAGATGACATTTCGTTGATAGCAATCTCCTCAACTTTTGCCGGGCCTTCTTTGTCGTACGCTTCAATCAGTCTTCCTCCTTTGGCAAGATCCGCAAAGCTGTAGGCTGGGTTCTGCCCCAGTTCCTTGTTCTGTTGCTTCCAAGCACTTTCATCAGTGTCTTGAAAGCAGCAGTGAAGGTTACCCATGATGTTACTTTGGTTGAGTGAACGTCAGTGGAAAAACAATTGACGGACACTGTTGTAACAAGTAAGAGGCATTACACTCTCACAGCGTTCTGAAGACAATGACATCATGCCTTGAGTTTAAACCTGCAATTGTTTCCATCTTTTCAATAATTTCCTGAAAGAAAATGAAATAAAAATATTATTTTACTTTAAAAAAACCAGATTTATTTCAAAGACATTGATTACAATCCTGGAAATGTTGAAAAAAAACAACAACAACAATTTTAAACAGCAAAAAAACAAAACAACAACAAGCAAATCAACAGGAGCTGTTTATTTTTGCTTTTTTTGAGGGGGGGAAGTGGGGGGGGGGGTGCATACTTGCAGAAAAAAGAGCCAACATATTAAAGCACAGATGCTTGAATCAAACAATAGGAAATACAGCGCCATCCCCAAAACGGGAAACAAATAATTATTTCAAACCTGTAACACAATTAATCATCTGAAAGAAAAACAGCACAGGCTGTCTGTAGTGCCACTTCTTTTCAAACCATTCCATAGGCTCCTAGATCTGTAAAACAAGTACTCCTCATCATGCGCGGTACCTTTTATGTAATTGAGTTTGAGTTTATTATTAATTAAATTAAACATGTGAAATTATTAGCTGATGTCAACTACATCTAATATTATATGAAGTATAGGTCACTTGACTCAATTCATAACAATGTACACCTGTCCTATATAATAAACAATTATTATTATAACAGTTTTATCCTATTATTAAATTATTATAATTACAGTTCATTTATTTACTAGAATCTAAATTCTTTTACCCAAGAGAGTATAAAATCTACATGGGGAAAAATATTTTTTAAAACCAAAACAAGCTACGGTTGAGAAATGCTCTGCTCCATAGAATCCGATAACGCAGAAGCGTAACGAAAGAAAAAAAAATCAATTTTAACCCCCTATATTATGTTTCAGGCTTTAGCCTATTATATTATAAAATAAACAATCAGCTGTGACTGTGAGAACTTGACGAGGTTGATTAATAAAGCAGGTCATTACCTTAAACACAGCAAGATAAATTATGGCAAAGCCGTCTGTGTTAACTGGAAACACTGATATAAAACATGGTCAGAGAGGGAGGTCCCTACCTTATCTTACTCAGACTCGAGCAGGTGGAATATCGGTCGAAGTGGAATGCTATGCAGGGGAAATAAGTATTGGCGTCTGTTGACAACCACCTACCAACGGGGTTCCCTAAAAGAAACAGACCACCAAGTAAGATAAAAACCGTTTGAACTCATGAATATCACTATATCATAAAAGTTAATCAAGTTTTCAAAGGCTATTTACCTTCATAAAAGCGAAAATACTCTCATCCGACTTTCACTTTTCGAACACCACGACGCTGAACGCGTTCGCCATTTTGTGACGTCGGGTTGGTCACGTGATTTCGCCAGCCCAGCGGTAACCACGACTAACTATCAACACTCAAGCTCACGAAGCCTTATACAAATACTAAGCAGTTACCGATGCCCAGTTATAAAGAGCCTGCTGAAAATATCGACCACGAAAAAATCTTTTCTTCTTTGGTCAAGACTCACACAGCTTGAAGCCTGGGGCGATTTCTAAAGAACCAGTTTCACATAGGAATAGGGGCTCGCGCATGCTACTCAAAGTATGCGGCAGCCGAGCAGGGCGCAGGGGCACGAAATAAAATTGAGCGAATAAAACCAGAGTGGGCTCAAAACAGTTACTGCCGTCTTGGACGTTTGCTTACAGTTTGAGACGGACGGTGGACGGACAATGGCACTGGCTTTATTTTTACCCAGCACGTTAGGAATTTATAGATCCGACACTGCAATGCTGTAGGCATAGACCAGAAAATTGTGGTGGTAGATGGTTAGCTGTATATATGGTCTTTCTGGGCTGGGGGTGATTACCGCATTGTAAAATGTTAGGGATGGGGACAGGGTGGGGGAGGAAAAAAGGAGGTTGGAAAC
>NW_004798360.1:32876-55845 GCF_000002075.1 Aplysia californica
GGTGGTTCTTACTTGATCTCTAAAATCATTTTAAAGAGAAATAAGCTGGACAATTTAGAAGTGCTGATTGATGCAACAGTTTTGGCCCTTCTTCAACAGTCGCAAGCCGGAAGACAGCTTATTGCTGATACTATTTATATCTACGATCACATGACACAACAACGTTCGAAACCGAAAGGAGGAACAGTCGTTCTATAAGGGGAGTGTTTGTTTGGAAGAGTGCTTCTTGAAGGGCTGTGCCAAACAAGTCTGTGACTCATTGCATTACAGTTTAATTACAGGGGATTATTGTTTTGTGTTTATTCATTTTATATAGGGTGTGAGATGTCTCACATTCAGTACGCTCCGTTCTCAAGCGCAGTGGACCCTGGATTTTGGCAAATATTGACGGAAAAGAAACTCAATGAGTTTGGTCTTGATGAGAGTCATCAAACAATCAATGGCTTCTATTCAAATGGTAACTTTATTTTCAGGCTAATTTGTTATTGGAGATGTTAGACGTACTGTAGCACAGTGCTGTTAACTGTAATCTTGAACCTATGTTTAACACATTTGTGCATTATATTTAGATTCTAGACTAGATCTAGATCTAGATCTAGTAGACCAATTTTGGTCTTGGTGGAATGTACCGTGGCTGTACTAGCCTACTGTCATTGATTTTGATCACTGAGTCATGTGAATCTTGAGGCAGTCAGGTGGTTTTATACTCTTTTCGTGATGTGGAACCCATGTGTTGCTCACTGTCCAATGTTTGATTTAAAACATGGCTTGTCAACCTTTTTACAGCCAATGCCCATGTTTGCCTCCCTTTTTATTAGAGACTTCTAAAGTTTTCGTGTCACCTACCTGCAAAATATTACTTCCAAAACGGAGGGTCTAAGTGCACGGTAACTGGGCTCATAGTCTGGGTGGTTGGTGGGTGCTCTGGTGTGGTTTGCTTCTTCTTTCCTCAAACATCTATCGTCCTTATCTCCCCTCCTTTTTTATGTTTGTTACTCTCTTGTATCACCTCTAATCTTCTGGCGCTCATATCATGACCTTATGCAGTTGCGAGCGCTGTAAAACCTCTACTAAAACTAATAGCTGTGTTGTGTGTGCACTCCGCCAACTCCGACATTCTCCGATATGTGTGTGCATTGTGTGAGGCCACGTGGTTCGACAATTGCCATTTCAGCTGCCCTTTTTTCTCTATCCAAGTTCAAAGTAGACACCCTGTGTAGTTCTGGATGTACGACTTCTCCATCTGACCCCTACAGTGGGACTTTACCGGAATCCCGTTTATTTTTCTATATATATATATATATATATATATATATAAACTTAACTACTTTTATATATGCTTGGGTTTAGCGGGGCAAGGAAAGTGTCAAACTTGGATACTGCCTGAGAGATCTCGAGCTGTGTCTGGGGGAAGGGGTTTGGGCGATCAGGGGCTGAAGGTGGGCTCCTAACTGGCTGTCAGCAGTGCGGCGTCGTGATGGGCCCGTCCAGTGATCAGTGAGGGGGGGGAGGCGAAGCAGTTACCATGCACAGAGCTCAAGGCCCCCCGAAACTAAGTACCCGGTTACCGTGTACATAGATACTGAGACTACGTGCCCAGTTCCCATGTACGTAGACACTCCCTTTCCAAAGTGGACCAAAAGTTTACTGGGGTATTAGATAAAAACAGTCGCAACACTCACAGGTGTGATCTGTGACCCCAGCTGCCCACCAAAATTACAAAGTTGCTCACGGGTGAGGGGGTAATTGTTCAGGTTGGCAAGCGCCTTCTATTATAAATTTAAGGATTGAAATATTTTTAATGACGCTGTTTCGATAATGTTGTTTAATTAAAAAAATGTTTCCTCCTTCTCAATCCATAAGGAAATGCTCAGGGAATTCCTCCACAAATGACGGTAGACTATGCAGCCTTCAACAGGTATGTTATAAATACACTTTTAGCATTGTCCTTGAAGCTAAAATAGTTAACTAATACCACAATATGAATTGTACTTTTGGGAGGGGTTGAGTGAAGAGGGAACTGGCTGGTCGGCACTCATCAGTGCAGTAGATGTTTCTCGTCAAAAATAAAAATAGTGCTTTGTGAATCCAGCTCCTGTTTTTATAGATTTGCTATATTAATTTCCACATCTCTGCATTGTTAGAGCAATGATGAATATTGGAGGTCCCACTTTTATGATCAGATAATTTAGCCGTGTTCAAAAGGGTTTGAAAATAACCGAATACCATCAGCAACAGCAAAGACTTCAAGTAATTAGAATTTTGTACAAGGCAACTTATACCAGGCTGTTTTTTGCCAAGATATATATATATATATATATAATACCATCTAGCATAGTGCTTTTAAAAAGTTTTTAAGCATCTCCCTGCAAGTGTGTTGTCAATCTTTTTTTAACTTTTTATTTTCCCCTTATTAAATGGTTACAGAGAATGGAAGCCACCACCGAGGAGTTTCCCTGTGTGTGGAACACTGTGCAACACAAACACCATAGAAAAGTTCCGGGAAATGGACAAGAAGCAACTCCTGAGCGGTGTGGGACAGGAAGTATGTTAACCCTATCCATACGCCCCGTGGTTATTCTTCACATTTTAGAATACTTCTAGTACGAAGATCTCTTTGAAACTTTCAGTTTTTCTCAAACAATTATTTTGACAGACTGCTACGCAAAGCGTACGGATTGGATTAACGAGTAAATTTTCTCTTTGAAAGTGATGGCACAGAGTAAAGCATGACGTACGGATAGGGTTAAGGAATTGAAATTGAAAGATCATCGCACCGTTCTTGTGTCTTTATGGTGGCTGATGGGCTTGCAGCTGGAAAGGTCATCATGGGCTCAAACCCTGTCAGGGGCCTGAAGTTGTGTCCTTGAAAAAAGCACTTTAACTGACTTTACAATGAATTTTCCTCACTTGTCTCAAGTGGGAATACTGGGAATGGGTAACCAACTGTAGTCAGTGAATGATTTTGTCAGTTTGTTAGTAGTAGTACTTGAGCGCTCAATCAGCTGCTTGCACTGTTTGTTTTCTGGGAAGCCAAGAATGTTTCAGAGTGTTCAAGTGACTTTTAGGGGTAATCATATGTGAGGCAGCGTAGTGGAATCAGGCTCTCGTCAATTTCCGGGCATGTAGAATTATTACCTATCATCTTAAAGCCTGTTTACTTGTCTTTATTTGGATGAAAGAAATATCCATTTATCTTGAATACAAGTCGAAATATTTGCAAAGGAAGGAGGTGGGGGTCACCTGTTTTCAGAGGTAAAATTAGTGAGAAAATGGCCGCCAAAGATTAGTTATTTCCTTAGCTTTTAAGAGTCCATGGTAACTGAAAATTTACATTTTTTGTGCCTTTAATCAACGTTTTTCGGAAAAATCCAAACAGAAATAAGTTCTTTAATGGGCATGAAAGGTGTTGAGCCAAAAAAAAAAAAAATAGATAAAAATTCACATACCTGCGAAAAAATGCAAGTTTCTTCACTTTGATTATTTTGATGAGAGCCTGATTCCACCACGCTGCCTCACATATAGGTTTAAAGTGCATAGTGCTTGCTGATAAGTGGGGATATAGATGGTATACAATTGTTATCAATTGTTATTGTTATTCCATTTGAATGAGATGTGCATGCTAAGACAGTCACACCCACACAACACTCCTACTCACTCACACAACTTATACACACACACACACGTGCACACATGCACACACACACACACATAAACTGACACACTCACGCACACACACACACACAAACACAAGCCACACGCACCAGGTCCATGGCCATCTCAACACAGTTCAATCTATGCAGTAACTGACTGCAAAGCTGGGTAAAATATCATAAATGGTAATTTAAAAAAAAAATCTTTCAGTTATGCAAAAAGAAGATTCAGTTTCTGTCCGTTTTACGTGTTGTTTCTGTCGTTCATCTTGCTATTTTTTTCTTTTAGTTCAGGTGACGTATGGGTACTCGGTGTAGTCTTCTTTTGCTAAATTTACTCATGCTATCCTGGTCTCTTCCTTGAGATGTATGGCCAAAGTACTGCACTGACTCATCAAAAACTGCCACTCAAGAGTTTTAATGTCTATCAATGTGTCAATGAACTTTGGAAATAACTTTTCTAGAACACAACAACAAAATCCTTAACCTGGGGGGGGTGGGTGTGGGGAGGCGTTTCGTTTCTTTAAAAAAAAAATCATCTCTCTGAAAGTTCAGGGCAGTAATAATATATATATATATATATATATATGTTTTCATGTTGAACTCATCTTTTCAGTTGTGGGAAGACATCACAAGTGGCAAAGTTTTGGAGCACCCAGAAAAGTTGTGCAGATTTGTCCTCCTGACCTTTTCAGTAAGTTCTACCTTTTTATCTTCGTGTGCTATTTTATTTGTTTTGTTACATTGTTACCCATTTCATTTGTATGAATCACTCAGTTTCAGAGACCGGATTATATTTAGATAACTATTTATCCATGCTTTTCGTTTGTTCTTGTTTTTGGTCATGAATGATGTTTGTATATGTGTTTCTGTGTGTATGTGTGTACATGTATGTGTTTGAGAGAGAGAGAGCGAGAAAGAGAGAGGTTTTTTGTCTTAATTTACTATGAACGGTCCTTGAGCAATTATATCAGAGTAAATAATACTGTCTTGTTCCATGTGCCACTTCAGCGTAACTGGTGGCTTGTTGGTGCTTTCATGTTATATGATCCTTTTATTAGATTCCCTTTCAATGTTACTTTTGTCTTAATCTGTTCAGCGTGACGTGGGACTGTTGTTATCTGTAAGTCAGACTTATCATCCTCGCTGTTGTCTTCTGTATCCTCAAAGGAAACTTTCTCATCAGGAATAGTTCTTTTCAAACCCTCTCCCTGTCCATGCTTGAAGAAAGATACTCCGCTAGAAGTATGGATAAGAATCTATACGGACGGATCTGCTACTGATGCTTTGAAAAGAGCAGGAGTGGGAGTGTATGTAGAGTTCCCAAATGGAGGTTGTCAAGCAGAGGCAGTCCCAACAGGGCAGCATTGTACAAACTACAGGGACAGAGACGGAGGCTCTAACACATGCAGCAAACATCATCAAGAATGTGGTAGACCCCCAAAGCCAGGAAGCATTCTTAACAGATGCCTTGTCAGTACTGCAGGCAGCCACTTCCAGCAAAACAGACGCCTTGTCAGTACTGCAGGCAGCCACTTCCAGCAAAACAGACGCCTTGTCAGTACTGCAGGCAGCCACTGCCGGCAAACCACCAAGGCTGCGAGAAGTAATTGAGGACATCCCATGCCTGAGGATCGAGCTGCTCTTTCTACTTTTCTCTATCCTGTGTTAGCCTCTTGATGTTATTCCATGTCTTCCCACTTTTCTGTACATCAATTTCTGTAATTCTTCTCCAGGTTCCACACGGCCTTCCCCTTGATCTTTTCCCCTGCCGCACGATACTTTCCATAAAGGTGCTTAATTGTTTGGATTGTGTTTTGATCTCCAGGATTTAAAGAAGTATCATTACTATTACTGGTTTGCATTTCCTGCACTCAAGTTCCCAGAGAAGTCGGTCTATTCGGAGCCTCCTCGGGCACTTCAGGAGGTTCTACCACCGGAAAAGGTAACAATTTGTGTCAACGTGGTGGAATCAGGCTCTCGTCAGTTTTTGGGCATGTAGAGTTATTGGTATCATCTTAAAGCTTGTTCATTTATTTTGCTTTGAATGAAAAAAAAATGTCCATTTATCTTGAGTACAAGTTTAGATATTTGCGAATGAAGGAAGTCGAGAGAGGTAAAGTTAGTGAGAAAATGGACGTCAAAGATTAGTTATTTCCTTAGCTTGAGAGTTCGTGGAAACTGAAAATTTACATTTTGTAAGCCTTTAATCAACGTTTTTCAGTAATAATCCACACAGAAACGAACGGGCATGGAAGGTGTTGAACCAAAATAACAATGATTCAATAAAAAGTCACGAACCTGCAGAAAAATGCCAGTTTCTTCACTTTGGTTATTTTGACGAGCACCTGATTTCATTACGCTGCCTCACATTTAGATGTCTCAGCCTGTTGTTAATAAGGGAAGCGTGTTGTTTGTCCTTTAGTTTTTATTTAGAATTTTTAGTTGCAATGTGAGTTTTATTCAATATACTGTGTGTTTGAGTTTGACAACCTTTTGCAATGTTAGTATACACACACGACTGTAAACTAGAGAGACGAACATACACGACACCAAGCAATCTAAAATCAAGCCCGAGTGTAGTGTCTGACTTTTTATGTTGACTCCCGAAGTGAGTAACATTAACCAAAAGCCCATGGCCTACGGGGCGCTTACGTCCCGGGATTAAAAAAGAGTAAAATACAATACTGTGACTACCATGACACCTTTCTCAGTGGGACGATGGACAGAAAACCTGACTTTTATGAGAGGGAAAAGACATCATAGTTTTTTTTTTCTCTGTTTGGTTTTGATTCTGAGTCTTGTATTATTAATTTGAAGAGAAAATCAATAACTTTTTGCTTGGGCATTTACATTTGTTGTCTTAATATCATGTGAAAGATACCTTTTTTTTCTGAAGACATCTTTCCATAGCTAGAAAGCATTCTTTTCAGAATTTTCTGTCCACTCAATATGGCTAGCTCTAGCAAAGTGTAGCTTTTTCCGCTGAGATGGTGAGAAAAAGTAGCATTCTAACGCCTGATGTGATTTCTTGTCCTTCTTGAATGTAACCAGTTATCCGCTCTCGCTGAAGCGTACGACAGTTACCAGTCTAGTCGGTCGACGTATGCGACATTCTTTGTGGTCAGTGACGACGGGAACGGGCCAATCATTGCAGACTTCAAGGAGCTGGACAAGCTGGTCTCTTCCCCAGAGAATGTGAGTCGTCTTTTGTAGATTTCTCCGATTCTTTTCTTCCTTTTAACTTAACCCTTTTAATGTAACCCTTTGTGGGTGGTTGGCAGGTGCTCTGGTGAGGTTTGCTCCTTCTTTCCTATCAAACATCTATCATCCTGATCTCTCCTCCTTCTTTTTTTGTGTTTGTTACTCTCTTGTAACACATCTAATCTTCGGCACTTATATGACCGTATTGTGTTGCTAGTGCCGTAAAACTCTTACTAAAACTACTAAAACTAACTTAACCTTTCGAGCCGTGTCCTCCTGAGGCCACCATACCCCTCTGCCTGAGCTCCTGAGTGATATTATTACTAACTTTTATATGATCGTCAGAATCCCATTCCATATCCCACTCAGGGTAGTTTTGTCAATACCAGCATCTCATTCAGAAAGATCTTCAAAATACTCAATAATTTTTTTGTGTTGCAAACACTGTTTTCCGTACGTTCGGGATGGGGTCTTGCTCACCGGTGTACCTATGGCGTGGCATACGGACAGTTTTATGCGCCACCACATGGGCTCAAAGGGTTAAAACCTGATTATTCTGTGCTTTATTTTTAAGATTGCGTCAATCATTTGAGCTGTAAGAGTAATTTCTTTGCCTTCTGAAAAGAACATTTGTGTCACGACACATTGGAATCAGGCTCTCGTCAATTTTTGAGCATGTTGAGGTATTGATATTATCTGAAAGCTGGTTTATTTGCCTTGATTCTTATGAAATAAATATCCATCTGTCTTGAATGCAACTCAAGATATTTGCGATTGAAGTAAGTGAGGTTCCCAGGTTTCAGTGGTGAAATTAACGAGAAAATGGCCGCCCAAGTTTGGTAACTCCAATAGCTAAAGACTCCTTGAAAACAGAAAAATGACATATTTTGTGCCTTTAATCATGGTTTTTCAGTAAGTTCACATAGAAATGTGTTTTTATATGGACGTAAAAGAGGTTGAGCCAAAAAATAAAAATTTGATAAAAATTTATAAACTGGCGGTAAAATACCTGTTTCTGCGAGTTCTGTATTTTGACGAGCACCTGATTTCACCGCGCTGCCTCACATTTTTTATTAAAAACGTTCATTCTTGACTTTTATCTAAATTTTTATTGTATAAGCACACGAAATGGATATGCGATGATCTATTATAACTGTTAAACACCTCACTTTAGCACACAGGAGACCTGAGTTTCATTCGCGAGTGGGCAAAACTTTTATCAAGTATCTCTGTCTTTCTGCTGGGATGTTGTATCCCTCTCAACTCGGGTGGGCCCTGACAGACAGGGTCTGAAGCCCACCTACTAAATGATCTAAGTTCTGCAGATAGGGGCGTAAATACACCTAGACCCACATTCGAAAAACATTGTTTCTTAGATATCTACTTTGGCAGATTACATTGAACTAGAATTGGTCACTTTTAAGTATAGGGGGGCTATCCAGAAAAATGCTGTTTTGAGAAAATCGTAGGTAAAGTTTTTGCCCTTGTTTAGTTTCTTTAAAATAGAAGGAGAGCTTTCTTTATAACCAAACAAATATACATTCCTATGAAACCAAACTTCTCCTATAGGAAGGGCAATGCCCACTTTTGGTGTAGGTCAAGATTTCTGGAAACCCCTGAAATCTGGGTTAGCCCACTTGTCCTTAAAAGCGACCAATTAACATGTTACTCAGTGTTTGGAAATCTTGAATGACAATTTTACAAACACGGCCAAATTACGTCCTCCCTAAGAACTTTGCTTGGCAGACACCCTCCACCTGGCTGAAAACTGGAGAATGTGGAGCCAAGAGATGAGGTTGTATCTTGACCAAACAATGCAGAAAGAGTCTGAGAAAGACAGGTGCAGCGCCTTTCTGTATATGGTCGGGCGAGCTGGAAGAGAAATATATATGTGAGGCAGAGTGGTGGAATCAGGCTCTCATCAGAACAGTCAAAGTGAAGAAACTTGCATTTTTCTTCACGTTTGTGAATTTTTCTCAAATGTTTGTTTTTTGGCCCAACACCTTTCATGCCCATTAAAGAACTCATATCTGTGTGGATTTTTCTGAAAAACGTTGATTAAAGGCATAAAAAATGTAAATTGTCAGTTACCACGGACTCTTAAGCTCAGGAAATAACTAATCTTTGGCGGCCATTTTGTCACTAATTTTACCTCTGAAAGCAGGTGACCCCCACCTCCTTCAATCGCAAATATCTCGACTTGTATTCAAGATAAATGGATATTTTTTAAATCCGAATAAAGACAAGTGAACAAGCTTTAAGATGATTTCCATAACTCCACATGACCAAAAATTGACGAGAGCCTGATTCCACCACGCTGCCTCACATATAATACATGGGCACTGCCCCAGTCAGAGCAGCACAAGATTGAGGTCCTGTTCAAACGCTTCGAGGACTACTGGAAGCCGGAGCATGACAACACCATATATGACAATGTTTATGTCTGTGCTCAGGTCATGGTGGGTGTGTGTGACCCCAGTGCTGTTCAAGGCTACCCTGGCTGGCCTGTGAGAAACCTCCTCAGTTTCTTGACTTACAGATAGTAAGTATCCTCCTTTCTGCATTTCACATGTTGCGACCTCTGTGCTTTCTTGTCGTATCTCCTTTTTTTTTAGCAGTGAAAATTTGACATTTTTTAAAGCTCACTCTATGTTATGAACTGTTTTCACTGGTATTAAAAAATGGGGATACGACAAGAAAGCACCTGGGTCGCGATGTGGTGTTATCAGACTATCGTGATCTCCACTTAAACTGATCGCGGGTAAATAAAAAACAACAGTAAACTGAAAGAAAATAAAGTTCCATTTTTTCTCTGCTTATTTTTGCTTTTGGAAGAAAACTATTGATTAGCCGAAATGCTCGCATTTCTAACTAAATCTTCACTTGCAACTCCAAAGTAACACAAACCTTAAGTCTTACGTGCTTCAAGATAGCAAAACAGGAGTAAGAGATACAAAAACGCACGTGTGCCGATTGTAGGCCAGAGAGAAGCAGTGCCAGTTTGTCTATGTTTTTCACATGTGTACTATGCCTACACCCTGCTTGTAGGCCTGATGAAGCAAGGATGGTGAATGTTGGTCTGTCGTGCGACCATCAGTAAGCCATGGCATAGCCTAATGTCTCTGTGAAGTTAGTTCACCTAAGCCCTATCTACATGTGAGCATGTGAGGACATGTGATGTGTTTATAACATCACTGGCATTGGGTTTGATTTCTTTGCTAGACTAGCACAAGACTTGTTCTTCCTACTATTTTGAGACACATAGAAGAAATGCCAGGTATCTCGATAGGGGGACATGACGAATATACAAAAGCGACAGGCAAAGCTCATTGGACACACAATGCGGAAAGAAACTTTGGAGAATATTATAACAACAGGCAAGTTTGATGGAAAGAGAGGCAGAGGCAGACAGAGAGAAAAGATGCTGGACAATTTTACAACAGGGCTGGGAAAAGCAAGAACGACAGACACCATCTCTGCAACGCAAGGCAGAGTGAAGTGGAGGTCCATGATCGCCCACACCAGTCGCCAAGGCAGCGGATGATGATGAGACTAGCACAAAGCAGTGTGCTGATCTACTCATCCATGTGTTCTGGGTAACTGTTTGGCAGATTAAGCCAGCTGACAATGTTGAAGAGAAAGCGTAATGCTTACATACATCTTACAGCTCAAATTGCAGTGAAAAGAGGTAGATAGAGGAAAAAAATCCTTCAGAAAGTGAAATTTTGTCACTAGCAAGAAATCCCCAGCTCTATGTTGTCAACAGACTGAAAAAATGGCAAAACTATAAAAAAAATCCTGTGGTCCCGCAGATTTTGGTTTATGTGAACTCCACTGTTGCGCACTCATATGATCTTATACAGTTGTGAGCGCCGTAAAACACTTACCAAAAAGAAAAAAGAACTCTGTATATTATGCAAATCCTGTTTCATGTGTGTTAAATAAATTTTACGTAGATATGGACTGTCAGATCTCCCTCCATGTAATGAAAGTTTTTGCAACCCTTTTTTAAGATTTATAAGAAAAGAAAAAGAGAAATGAGTATTTTTGAGGTTTGCATGATGACCGAAAAAAAAATGTTCTTCTAGAATTGAAAAGAAAGGCTGTTCACTTATTTTTGTTATTCTTCCTTCTTGAGAATGTGCTATGAACTTCTGTAGGTCTTTAAAAATGTAGTACTACTCACAAGGTTTATGACAAGAGCTCTCGTCAGTTACTGTTTGGTTTTGTTTACAGCACGGGAAAAGTACAATCTATCAAAGTGTTGATGGTCAGGGACCGGACTCACGACGGCGTCCGGGACTTCGGGCAGAGTGTTGTGGCAAGCATTGCGATCCCCGCCCTGGAAAAAGAGGATATTTTAAGTATGAATGTGTCTATAGTCTCAGATGTAAAAAGTGTTGCCTTCCGTTCCCGTCAGAATTGTTTAGTATTAACAAAATTTACCTCATTTTAAAGATAATAATAATAATAAATAGCATTTGTATAGTGTATATCCCCGCTCAACAGCAGGCTCTATGCGCTTTACACTATATTATTACATTATATTAGATAAATTACAAAAGTTGGAATTTCTGTTTTTGTGTGATTTTAATACCCTGTCTGTTTTGCATGGTTGCATAAGAAGAGGTTAACTATTTCCTTCATTTTCTCTGAAATTAGAAGAAAAAAAAATTAAACTTTTTATCTCTAATCTTTTAATATCAGAATGGAAGCATCTTAGCCTTACTTTATCATTGAAATATTGAGTAGTGTGATACCAAGATCAGCCATGCGTGAATTCTCTTCAGTTCTGAGGCCATTCTCGTATTTAGAAGTTTTCCTGATGGGCAACAGCAGTGAGTGTGCAGACAGTCATGCGGCTGATAGCTCTAACTTCACTTTCTATGGGCCACGGTCAGGTCTAGTCACACTTTTATTTTCCGTATTTCTTCTCTCGGTTATTTCACCATATCCAAGCCTGTGGGTAGTTGGTGGGTGCTCTGGTGTGGTTTGCTCCTTCTGTCCTATCAAACAGCTATATAGGCTAGATCTAAGGGTAAACAACACGGAGCCTGGTATAATAAAAAGGCCCTTCAAAGAAAGATATTCAACTAAATTTGTGAAATTCTTGCCTTATCTCTTCTCCTCCTTTTTTTGTGTTTGTTACTCTCTTGTAACCCCTCTAATCTTTGGCACTTATATGACCTTAATGTGTTTCAAGTGCTGTAAAACTCGTACTAAAACTAAATATCCTAGCCTTTTGAACTTTGAAAGAGCTTTGCAGTGGTAATCAGATCATAACTGTCATACTTTTTTAGATAAGTCTCATTTTAAAATGTGAATTAAAATTTGTTTTTTGTCCTCACGTTTTTACCAGTCATGCTTTTTTAATGCTGTGAGTTTACTGTATTTTGTTTGACATAAATTGATAGGAATGTTTTTTTGGTGGGTTTTTTCATCAACATTAGTTCTGCCAGAGTGTGTTGGATGGGAGAAGAACGAACGGTCCAAGATGGGCCCCAGGATGGTGAACCTGAGCAGCTCCATGGACCCCACCAGGTGAGTGAATGGACCAGTGAACAGGTTCTGGATTCTGGGCTGTTTTACTCGACGCCGGCGATTCCTCTCTGAGTGCGTTATCTTGTTGGTATCACAGAGTGGGCTGTCTGTCTTGGCTTTGGCTCCACTGTTTTTAGTTGGTCCTTTTATAGCCGTGTCCCTCTCCCCCCCCCCTCCCCCCCCCTCCGGGGCAGTTCTACTGTCTGATGTGTCTTTAGGCCATTCCCAAAGGGGGGATATTAACAGTTCTAATGCACAGTAGAATTGTAAATAGGCTGATTCAACAATGTCATGCTCATAACTGTGCCTGAAGTGCAACAGGGAAGTGCTGCTTTTTCTTTCCTAATCCTTACTATCGTAATTTTTTCTCCACTTCTTTTGTACGTTTGTCACACTCGGTAAAACCTCTACTAAAACGAAACATTTAAAAGCGGTGACTTTAAAAGATAACCTTGTATTTATACTAGTTATCGGTTCACAAATTTCAGGGTTTTTATATTACTTCCTACTGGGCTCAATTGTTTGGGGTTGTTTGTTTTTTTCAGCTACTCGGTGCAAAGATAGGCTAATCTCGTATTAAAAAAGGGTAAAAGTAACACTGAACAGATGTAAACAAAAAAGTCGTCATATTTGAGCAGCCACTGACCATCCATTGCGATCGAAGGTTTGGAACATTTTAGATATGAATCTTTGGAAAATGTATTTCCATTTTGTTAATAATACCATTGTGCTGTCAAGGACCCATCACACTCTGTCGGGTGTAATTAACATTTATAATACCCTAAGTCGAAGAACAAAGGACAGCGATCTTACAGTCTCAATCATTTATTAGAACTCCAGCCTCCATCTCAGTTGCAAGCTTCCTCTAAGGTTGTTGTCAATTCACATTCTGCCCCTGAACTGGTTAACTTGATATATATAACTCTTGTCTTAAAAAATAAACGTGAAAGGAGGCAAAAATCGCTTGAAATCAGTCTTACAAAATGAAAAAAATGAAGTGGATAACTCAGATTATTTTTTTTTATGGTTAGATTCACCTTGGGTCTTGTTGTGACAGGCAAGATGACATTTCATGAATTGTTTACAATCTAGAACTGTGGCCTACAAGTATCTTATCTTTTCATGTTGGTCATGTGACAGTCATGTGATATACTGTAACACTTTGAGTCACAAGAGACCTTGTATTGTGTTTGGTTTCTCAATGGGTTTGTGATATCTGAATCTGAAAGGGTATTGCGATTATGACAGTTATATATACGCCATTTTTCAGATACACAATCGGGTGCTCTGGTGTGGTTTGCTTCTTCTTTCCTATCAAACGTCTATCGTCTTTATCTCCCCTGCTTCTTTTTTGTGTTTGTTACTCTCTTGTAACACCTCTAATCTTCGGCACTTATATGACCTTATTGTGTTGCAAGTGCCGTAAAACACTTACTAATACTAAAACTAAGATACACAATCTGATTGTGTTGCAATTGCTGTAAAACTCTTACTAATACTGAAAAACACAATCTTGAACAAATTGTATTCAGACTGTTGTCTTCCCTTTCTTGTGTTATTGTTAGGATCCCTTTGAGTGTCTGAGTGACACCCCCCCGTACATATTTAGCATCCATCCGTGACAGGTGCGCTCATTGTTTCACGTTCTTAACTCCCGCTCAGCATATACTCACACTAGTAAACACACAAACACGCAAATACACACACACTCCAACAAACACGCACTCACTCTTACAGTGCATGCATGTTTAAATTCACTCCACTTTTATGCTCATATGCTCTTTTATGCTCTCATTCACACATGCACATACTCACACCCGTCTTCATGCCAGCACTCACTCACTATACACCAACCAAAATACTCTCATGTATCACCTCAGAGACACCCCCCCACCCATACCCAGGCAGTGCTACTGACAGAAGTGTCTTTAGGCCATTCCCAAAGTTGAGATATTAACCTGTTCTTCTGCACAGTAAAATTGTAAATGGGCTGACGTATCAATGTTGTGCTCGTACTGTGCTGGAACAACCCGGGGGGAACTGCACCTTTTTCTTTCCTCATCCTTACTATCATTGTTTTCCTCTACTTCCTTTGTATGTTTGTCACTCTCTTGTGAACTGCTATTTCTGGGGTGCCTTGATAGTCAAAGCAGACTTTATGCTGTTGAGGCTAGGGAGGGGAGCAGAGTAAGCCTGAATCCCCGTTTGGACTTCTCTGTTGACATCCACCTCTTGGCACTCATATGTCCTTACGCAGTTGTGAGCGCCGTG
Organism: Aplysia californica; assembly: GCF_000002075.1. Lineage (NCBI taxonomy): Eukaryota > Metazoa > Mollusca > Gastropoda > Aplysiida > Aplysiidae > Aplysia > Aplysia californica. The sequence continues at coordinate 47,546 of NW_004798360.1, forward strand.
AAACCTTACTAAAACTAAACTCAGAGACTCCCTTTCATTTGTGGAACAACACAGAGGCGTGAAAATGGAGGGAGCACTTTGACATTATAATCTATTTCAGCCTTAGCTTTGAACATCTTTGCTTTCTATGAAGAAAAAAAAAAGGAAAGCAAAAGAGGGAGAGATACTGAGGTAGACCATGAATAGTTTTCTGGGTCAATATTTTTTAAAGTTTTAGTAAGAGTTTTACTGCACTTGCAACACAATAAGGTGATATAAGTGCCGGAGATTAGAAGTGTTACAAGAGAGTAACAAACACAAAATAGAAGGAGGGGAGATAAGGACCATATGTGTTTGATAGGAAAGAAGGAGCAAACCACACCATAGCACCCGCCAACCACCCACTGGGTGAATGTAAACAGGTTGGTGATATGAAATTACCAGGATAATAAAGGTTGTTGTTTTTTTAAGAGCATAATATTGAGCAGAGAACTGAGTGGTAGCTTTTTTTTTTTACAGAACTTGGTCAGATTGGTGGCTTAAAAATACCAGGATAGATGTGTTTTTAGAGAGACCTTGAACAGAAATGAGAGGTGAGCCTTGATGGCCGATGTCTGTTTAAGATCCAACGCTAGACGAAGAAAAAGAAGTTGTTCAACTTTCCTGACCTCAATATTTTGCTCTCCCCAGACTAGCGGAGTCGGCTGTTGACCTCAATCTGAGGTTGATGAGATGGAGACTTTTGCCCGACCTGGAACTGGACAAAATTGGGTCAACTCGCTGCCTGGTGTTAGGGTCTGGTACCCTGGGCTGTAATGTGGCTCGCTTGTTGATGGTATGCCTGACTTATTCCATACAAAGACTTTGCTTTTTAGAATCTATCCTTGTTGATACTTTTACTTTACTTTTCTGATCCAGCGGCCATTTGGGTTCTCGCCCTTCGGTCTGTCGATATGGCAAAGAATTTGCAGGTTTTAATCAGCTGTGCTTTGTCGCTGTATAGAGTATTTCCGATGTTTGGGGAGGCAGGTAGGTAGGTGCTACGCAGGTCACAAAGTGCTGGGCAGTTAAAGAGGTGGTGTGGTACTGTTTCATCCTGCCAGTCGCACAGTGGGCAGTCGGGTGGGGTATCCTTGCGGATCCTCTTAAGGTAGGAATTTAGTGGTATGTGTTGTGTTCGTAGGCGAAAGATCGTGACTTGTTCGATCCTTGTTGATGATAGGCCTGGTTTAACTTTTGCCCCAAAAAACTGAAAATTAATAAGTGGGGGGTAGGGGCTTTTTCGATACCTCAGAGTAAAGTTCATATAAAATACCTTTCCCAAAGACACATTGTTGTGCCCGAGCCTCGAACCTCCGAACCTACAACCTCATGATTCCAGGCCCAGTAACCGAACCACTAGTACTAGACTAGCAACGATATTTAGTCGCTTTTAAGGAGGGGGGTTTCCAGAAATCTTAACCTACTCTAAAAGTGGGCATTGCCCTACCTATAGGAGAAGTTTGGTTTCATTGGTGTGTGTATTTGTTTGGTTATAGAGAAAACTCTTCTTGCCTTTTAAAGGAACTGAACAAGGAGGGTCCAAAAACTTTTCCTTCGATTTTCTCAAAACAGCATTTTTCGGGATAACCCCCTTGTGCTTAAAAGCGACCTTTTGATTATTTGGAAGCTATAGTCTATTCCTCCCCACCTCTTTTTAAAACAATTCTGGGGTTTTTTCTTTGGGGGTGAGGCGTGTATGGGGGGGGGGGGGGGGAAGTTTGTCTAATGTCTCAAACTGACAAACTTGTGTGCCTTTGGACAGAGCTGGGGCATCCGACACATCACGATGGTGGACAACTCCAAAGTCTCTTACTCCAACCCCGTGCGACAGACGCTCTTCACGTTCCAGGACTGCATCAACGGAGGTCAGCCCAAGGCCAAGGCCGCAGCCGCCTCGCTCAGGAACATCTTCCCGGGCATGGTGGGTTGAGCAAAGCTGTCGAGTCTGACTTGCTTTATGATGAGTCTGTGATTTTCTTCTTATATTGTTGAGGCAGCGTGGTGAAATCAGGCGCTCGTCAAAATACTGAAATTGAAGAAACGAGCATTTTTCTGCCAGTTTGGCAATTTTTATCGAATTTCTGTTTTTTGGCTTAACACCATCGCTGTCCAATTATGAACACACTTCTGGGTGAATTTTACTGAAAATTGTTTTCTAAAAGGCACATATAATGTAAGTTTTCGGTTTCCATGGACTATCAAGCTATGGAAATGATCAGACTTTGGCGGCCATTTTCTGGCTAATTCTACCTTTGAAACTAGGCAACCCTACCGTCTTCAATCGCAAATATTTTTACTTCTATTCAACATAAATGGATATTTTTTCACCAGAAGGAAGGCAAATGAGCAGGCTTTAAGATGATACCAATAACCCCATATGCCCAAAAATAGATGAGCGCCTGATTCCACCGCATCGTGACACAATTTGCTCTTTGCCACGACCTGGACCCTCTTTTCTTTTTTTTTTTTCTACAAATTTGGAAATGTATTAACCAATTGTATTTTAGGGGGGGGGGGGGTTGTTTTTTTTATTTGAGGGGGGGGGGGATTGTTTTGTTTTGTTTTTCTTTCAGTACAATTATTAATATTTTTCTTTTAATGCTATTTTGTGTTTCTGTGCATTTGCTTTTTGTGGATTCTCTATCTGTGTCTTATCCAGCTGTCAACTTCTTCCTTTTTCTGCCTTAAACTGTCCTTACAATTCTCTGACTTTTTCTCTTTGTTCCTTGTCTTTCTCTCTGTCTTGTACCTGTTAGTTTTCAATCCTGGCTGTTTGACCTATGATATTCAAGGGAACACTGTGCAATTATATTATTTCAGTTTGTGAACAGTGTATGATTGGGGTTTTGAATATTGACATCATGGTTGGTTGGTGGGGGCTCTGGTGTGGTTTGCTCCTTCTTTCCTATCGAACATCTGTCGTCCTTTCCGATCTCTCCTCCTTTTTTGTGTATGTTACTTTCTTGTAACACATCTATTCTTTTTGCACCGAATGACCTAATTGTGTTGCAAGTATTGTAAAACTCTTACAAAAAAGAATAGTGACATTGATTTTTTTTTCACTTGCAGCAATCCGAAGGAATCAGTCTGTCTATCCCCATGCCAGGACACGCTATAACAGGTAATTTCATTCAACAGTCTATATCATTATACTGATTGCTGGTGGTTTGTGAGTGGTAAATCAGTGCTCTGTTTGTCCTGTTTTTGTTTTTGAGGATTTTATGACGAGATTGTCTATGAGTGGGGGGGGGGGGACAGAATTTAGTTTTAGTTAGGTTTTACGGCACTCGCAACTGCATATAAGGTCTTTCCTAATCCTTACTATCGTCATTGTTCCTCTACTTCTTTTGTATGTTTGTCACTCTCTTGTGACCCGCTATTTCCGGGGTGCCTTGATAGTCGGAGCAGACTTTGTACTGTTGAGGCTAGAGAGGTGAGCAGAGTAAGCCTAATTCCCTGTAAGGACTTCTCTGTTGACATCTACCCCTTGGCGCTCATATGACCTTATGCAGTTGTGAGCGCCGTATAACCTCTACTAAAACAAAAACTCTTTCTAAAATTAAACTAAAACCTAGTAAAAATCTGTGGTCATCAAAGAACTGCCCTGTCCCCAGATTCTGTCCTAGAGCAGACGAAAGAGGACGTGAAAAAGCTGGAGTCTCTGATTGACGCCCACGACGCCGTGTTCCTGTTGATGGACACACGAGAGAGCCGCTGGCTGCCCACCGTCGTTGCTGCCGCCAAGAGAAAAGTGAGATGTGAAATGATGAGCGTTATTTCCGAAGTTTCGTGTGCCCGTTACCTGTTTTTGACTTGGCCCCATTCACAGCTGATAAAAACCTGTAAATTCTTTGCCGTATCGACAGGCCAGAGGGGTTGAACCCAGATGGCTGCTGGGTCAGAAAAGTAGAAGTAAAGAAGACTTGGCCCCATTAGCCTGTCTAGTATTCAATGTAAATTGGGTGGGTTTTTTGGGGTGAGGTTGATTTTTTTTTTCTTCAGAAAATTGGGAAGGGATAAGAGGGGGTGGGGGCATTGTTGTTTTGTAGTAAAAAGAAGCACATTGACACAATAATGGTCAATTTGTGGAAGGAAAAGGCAAGATAGACGACAGATAGAAACAACAGAATAAAGGGAATGTTGTAGGACCTGTGATCATTGGCACCTTCCAGCCACCAGCGTGTACTTTGTGTCAATGGAGTAGAAAAACTTGTACTACTATCACCTGCGTAGTCTTCTCATGTGTTGGGAAAGATCCTTATTTGTTTCCTTTCATTCGACAGATTGTTATCAACGCTGCTCTTGGCTTTGACACGTTCTTGGTTCTTCGCCACGGTGTCAGGGCTGACGACGGACCCAGAAAAAGGGAAGGGGCGTCGGCCATTCCCCTCGGCAGGATACGCGGCTGTGAGCTGGGCTGTTACTTTTGCAACGACGTTGTGGCTCCTGGCAATGTGAGTTGGCGGTAAATGATAAATCAGCATAACATGGATACCACGAAATCGTTGGGAACGGCCTTGGTAGTTCAAGGGATCCGTACTTCGAGGGATACGTGAACAGTGTTATGGCATGGGCTGTGTCAGAGAATAAAGGGAAGCAACAAAGATTGCTACTTTAGTGGCAAAACAATAGATCGTGAGATACACACCCCTTCCTCTCGCCCGCACCACACAAGCCTAGGCTAGGCACACGTGTGTCGCGTAGTGCGCTAAGAATAGCACAGCTAGTTGCTTCTGTGGAGGGGGAAAGGTGGTATTTTACCGAACTTGCCTTTTTCCTTTTTTAAAAATCATTATTATTTTGTCTCGAGTGCACCTTTCTCAAAGGACATTGACTTTGGACCTCTATGGCGACGTAATTAGTTCGACTATTCCATGTTTGTGTTCGAGCTTTGCGTAATTTGCTTACAAAGATAAAGAAGAAGAAAAACTGGAAGGTGGGCACAGTTCGATGAATGCGTGATTATGAGTTTCCTGTATTGGACCTATCCATGTTATACTGTAATAATAATAATAGACAGATTTGTATAGCACAAATTCCCGCTCGACAGCAAGCTCTGTGCGTTTTACAATCCATTTTTTTTACCCCAGCAGACCTGAAAGCATTCTGATAAAGCAACAAATATGAATGTTCATTTTATATGAATGCAGTTTCTCGGGACACTTGAATCATAAACCTTGCTCTCGCTTGAAAAAATAGAAGGCAAAAGAGGGAGAGGGAGACAAAAATAACTTTATTGGAAAACTTAAACAGACGGGGTGATGGGAAAGTCCTGGGAAATATATTCACTTTTTTTAGAACATCCAAGCAGAGAAATGAGCGGCCTGCCTACCGTGATTGGAGATGTCTGTTTCATATCTTGTACTTGAAGAAGAAGAAAAAGAAGAGGAAGAATTCATTTAAGAACAAGTTGGAGTTGTGGCTTCGCTAACGCCAACACCGTTGTATATGGAAATGAGGATTTTTTTGGGGGTATGCTGGGACAAAGTCAGAATATGTAAGGCTTCATTGTGAAATCAGGCGTTAGTCAAAATAATGAAATCAAAGAAATCAGCATTTTTTGGGCCGGTGGGCAATTTTTGTTCTAATTTTTCTAAACACCTAATATGTTCACATGAAAACACATTTCCATGTTGATTTCAATGAAAAACCTTGTTTAAAAAACGCATGAAATATATTCTAATTATCAGTTTTCTAGGACTGTTATTAAACTTTTGAAGTTAGCAAACTTTGGTGGCTAATTTTACCTCTGAATGAAACCAGGTGACCCCCCCACCTCCTGCAATCGCAAATATCTCAACTTCTATTTATGCTATATATGAGTATTTTTTTCCCTGAAAGCAAGACAAATGAACAACAACCTTTAAAATGATGCCAAAAACTCCACATGCCCAAAAATTGACGATGGCCTGATTCCACCGCGTCGTGACACATATGTGAGGGCAGAAACAAATACCATAAAAGAATTGAAATCCTATGAGAAAACTGTTAAAGGTGCATGAGATTGGATGGAAAAGTCTTAAGATATGTGAAAATTTTTTAAACATGTTGCGGAAAAGACTCAACATAAAAAAATGTCATTTACATTTGTTATCAAAATTAACATCTTTCGTGATAAAGATTTTTTTTTTTTTAATTTTCATTTATTTTTATGAAAGATTTTGAGAGACTTCATGTAAGAGCTATGTGACATGATAGATTTCAACACATTTTTATCGTCTTTTTTTAATAATCCAGAACTATTTATTCAGAGTTTTTTGGTGTGTAGTTGGCGGGTACAGTGCTCTAGTGTCATTTTCTCCTTCTTTCCTATCGAACATCTTTCGTCTTTATCTCTGTAATGATATGGGACATAATCCATAATTCACCGCAGTTGCTTGTCCATTATATTATCAGTTGTTTCCCTTTCATTGTAACCACTCTATGAGTAGTTGTCTCATTGTCTCCCCATACTGATAATAATAATGGACAAGCAAATGTGGTGAATTATGAATTGTTGTTGTTGTTGTTAGCAATCCAGTAGCATCTGAACGTTAACTCTTCTGCATGATGCCATTCGATAATAGTTGCATGTTTGTTCTAATTGTTTTCTTGAGGAGTAGAGGCAATTAGATGTGTGGGGTAGCTTGGGAAGAAAACATCCCCTTAAATCAGTTAGTTTTCTACAGAAGAACAGATGATGTTCCACTGTCTCTGAGGGGTAGTCACATAGTGGGCAGGCAGCAGACTGCTTTACTCCAATTCGGTTGAGATGTTGGTTGAGCGGTACATGTTGTGTTCTAAGTTGGAAGATTATGGATTGATCTCCCCTCCTCAATTGTGGATTATGTCCCATATTATTACAATCTCCCTTCTTTTTTTTGTTTGTTACTCTCTTGTAACACCTCTTATCTTGGGCACTTATTTGACCTTATTGTGTTGCAAGTACCGTAAAACTCTTACGAAAACGAAAATGAAGGTTCCATTCAGAGGTGCCAATTTTCCGGATAAATCGCAGAAATCCAGATTTCCAAAATTTTCCCCATTTTGTACTTTTTATAAAAAACAGTATTGATAATACAAGATGTTGCGACCTCAGTGCTTTCTTGTCGTATCTATATTTTTAATAACTGTGAAAACAGTTCATAACAAAGAGTGAGCTTAAGAAGAAGTCACATTTCCCCTGTTTAAAAAAATTGAGATACGACAAGAAAGCACTGTGGTCACGATTTGTTATACAGAGTTTTTTGCTTTTTGCGTCTTTCCTCTCAGTCCACTCGGGACCGGACTCTGGACCAGCAGTGTACCGTGACGCGGCCGGGCATCTCGATGGTGGCTTCAGCGCTGGCAGTCGAACTTCTGGTCTCTGTCCTGCAGCATCCTCTCGGGTAAGTGGAGATCTTTGTGGTGTCTGTCAGGTCAGATTGTAGACTCATTTTTTGTACTGTTTTATGGAAGGAATTGGTAGTGGATCTGCACAATTTTTCTGTTGAACAAAATGGCAAAGTATAGCAAAAGCAACCTTCCACAAAATTAAACAGACACTTACAAACATCAAAGTGTCTCTGGAAACTAGAAAAAGAGTACTGAAAAGTTGCATCAAGCCAATCCTATTATACGGATCAATAGACAGCTGGACAGAATAATTCAGGCGACAGAGTTGTGGTTCATAAGACGCATGCCGCATATCCCATGAAAAACAGATGAAGAAGTCTTTGTTGAAGCAAATTACAGACCACAGCTTATGACGAATATACGAAAGCGACAGGCAAATTTCATTGGACACACAATGCGGAAAGAAGCATTGGAGAATATTGTAATAAAAAGGTAAGTTTGATGGAAAGAGAGGCAGAGGCAGACAGACGGAAATGACACTGGACAAGATGACAACATGGCTGGGAACAGCAAGAAGAACAGACACCATTGCTGCAGCGCACAACGTCAGAGTGAAATGGAGGTCCATGATCGCCCACGCCAGTCGGCAAGGCACCGGATGATGTTGATTGCGTCTCACCTACACAGACGCTGACCTTCAAGTACGAATATACTAGCAGGCTCGGGCTCCCAACTGTGGAACACCCATACCCTTAGACACAAGATTTCTCTCTGTCTGTCTGCCTGCCTGCCTGCCTGCCTGCCTGCCTGCCTGTCTGTTTGTTTGTCTGTCTGTATCTGTCTCTCTCTTTCTTTCTGTCTGTCTGTCTGTCTCCCGTTTGTCTCTTTTCTCTCTCTCTGTCTCTTTCTTTTTCTCTCTTTCTCTCTCTCTCTCTCTCTCTCTCTGTCTCTCTCTCTCTCTCCCT
>NW_004798360.1:56132-80226 GCF_000002075.1 Aplysia californica
CTCTCTCTCTCTCTCTCTCTCTCTCTGCATAAATACTGATACTGTACTACAGTGATAGTGTACTTTTGTAGCAAAAAGTTTGGCTTTCTAAGACATACGTGTATCTATTTTGCAAGATTTAAACATTCAATCTGCACAACAGTGATGTAAAAGTTGCCTTCTCCATCGTGCCTTTTATTTTAAGACAGCAAATAAATCACAAATTGCGATGCAGGAGAAAAGTTCGGCTAAATGTTTTGTCTCATGTGTGTGTTTGTGTGTCAGGTCGGATGCAGAAGCTGACACCAGTGCCAACGAGGACCACCTTGTGAGGGACGCAGAATGTTCTCTAGGCATCGTGCCACACCAGGTCAGTGAGGGTTCTTGCTGGGTGGTTGGAGGGTGCTCTGCTGTGGTTTGCTCCTTCTTTCCTATCAAACATCTATTGTCCTTATCTCTCCTCCTTCTATTTTGTTTGTTACTCCCTTGTAACACCTCTAATCTTTGGCATTTATATGACCTTATTGTATTGTAAGTGCAGTAAAACTCTTTTGGTGGGTGGTTGGCGGGTGCTCTGGTGTGGTTTGCTCCTTCTTTCCTATCAAACATCTATTGTCCTTATCTCTCCTCCTTTTTTTTGTGTTTGTTACTCCCTTGTAATACCTTTAATCTTCTGCACTTCTATGACCTTATTGTGTTGCAAGTGCCGTAAAACTCTTACGAAGACGAAAACGACGGTTCTTGTCAGAGGTGCCAATTTACCAGAGAGATAGAGATTTTCTAAATTGTCCTGATTTTGTATTTTATGTAAAAACAGTATTGATGATATAAGATGTTGCGGCGCTGCCTCAGTGCTTTCTTGTCGTATCTCCATTTTTAATAACTGTGAAGACAGTTCATAACAAAGAGTAGGCTTAAGAAGAAGTCACATTTTCACTGTTTAAATAAATGGATTACTACAACAAGAAAGAACTGATGTCGCGATGTATTATACAATGTGATCCATCAACCTTGAATCCTAGCAAGTGTGTTTCCATGTGATCTGAAAAGTTGAGGAGTTTTTGTGATGCCATGTGGGACCTATGTTTAGTGTCTCTCACTCTGTTCATCTGAGTAGATCTGTGTTTACTGATTGATGGCCTGTTTCAAGAAACTGCACCCCCCCCCCCCCCCCCCCCCCGGCCAGTGCTACTGACTGAAGTTGCCTTTAGGCCATTCCGAAATGGGGGATATTAGCATGTTCTTTTGCACAGTAGAATTGTAAATTGGCTGATTTATCAATGTCATGCTCATACTGTGCCGAAACAACATACAGGGAACTGCAGCAAGAAATATCTGTGGCATCAGAAGTCTAGTGGTTAGGGTTAGTTCTCGGAATCACAATTGTAAAGCTGTATTCACATCCCAGTTTGTGCCTGACAAAGGGTATTTGGGAAAGGTTTTTTTTTCGTACTCCAATTTTCCTCACTGCAACACAGTGGGAATGTGTACGTGGTCGAGACTAGACCATGGTTCATTCTCTGGCTCTTCACAGATCCGAGGTTTCCTGGCGAGATTCCATCAGATTCTGCCTGCCAGCCGGGCGTTTGACATGTGTACAGCCTGCAGTGATGTGGTAAGTACAAAATGCTTTGGAACACCCTCCAGATATGTGTCACGGCGTGATGGAATCTGGCGCTCGTCAATTTTTGGGCATAAGGAGTTATTGGTAACATCTTTAAGCTTGTTCATTTGTCTTGTATTTGGTGGAAAAAAATACCCATCGAACTTGAAAAGAAGTTGAGATATTTGCACTTGAAGGAGGTGGAGTAGTCTGGTTTCAGAGGTCAAATTAGTGAGAAAATGACCGCCAAAGTTTGGTCTCTTCCATGTCTTGAGAGTTTTTAGAAACAGAAAATGTTCTTTTTTTTAAAAATGCCTTTAATCGACATTTTCAGTGATTTCCACCCGCAAATATCTTTTTAAATGGACATAAAAGGTGTTGAGCCAAAAAACAAAAATTCGATAGAAATTTCCAAACAGGAGGAAAAGTGACAGTTTCTTCGATTTCATCATTTTGACGAGCACCTATTTTCACCATGATGCCTCACATAAGCTTTGGAAAAGCTCCAGATATGTATTTTAGATTGACAGAAAAAGACGGGTTTTTTTCAGGATTCTTTATTGTAGATTATGGAAGCAAATTTTATGAGCAAAGTGAGCATTGTTTTAAGTATGGTATAGATTTTATGCCCCTTTAAAATGAAGGTTATTTAAAATGTGAGAACATTTTCAATATGATTTAGGGGGCTCTCGTGGCCTAGAGGTTAAGGTGTTGGCCTCTCATTCGAAGGTCCTGAGTTCGAATCTGGGTAGCGACCAAAAATGTGTCTTCTCTAAAATTGTCTCCTTTCACCTTCTTTCCTGCTCTCTAGCAATGTTCTGTTGTCTGCTTTTATTTCCACTTTCTGCCCCCACCCCCTCACCTCCTTTGCCCCCTCCTCTGGGCTCCTGACTCTTTCTGCAGTCTTTCTACTACTACTTCTTGGCTCTTCCTTACTACTGTCTTTCTGCCACACCCCTGATCTTCTGGTAGGAAAGATCTACACCTAGCCTTCTCGGAAAAGGGCGAAAAATCTCAGAGGGCCCGTGTGCAAGTTGCGCACGTTAAAGATTCCTTGGTGGTCTAAAATCGATAAGAGTAGGTTTCGGCCGCCACCCGGGTAAAATTCAAAATTTCCTACCAACTGAAAATATTAGGTGTGTCCCGCGCGCTCGTATGACCTTATGCAGTTGCGAGCGCCGTAAAACATTTTACAAAAAAAATAAATAAATGATTTAGCCTAATGGGTGGAGAGCGTTGATAATTCCCCGAATTCTCCCCGTTCAAGAACTTCTGTTCAGGATTTGAATCTTCTGTAACTGTGCTATAGGCATAGTGTCATAACGCGATGGAATCAGGCACTCGTCTATGTATAGGTATGTAGAATTATTGGTATCGTCTGATAGCTGATTTATTCGCCTTGCTTTCAATTAAATAAATATCCTTTTGTCTTGAATAGAATTCAAGATATTTGCGATTGAAAGAAGTGAGGTCGCCTGGATTCAGTGGTGGAAAATGGCCTCCAAAGTTTGGTAACTCCAATAGCTAAAGGAGTTGAAAGAAGACAATTTTAGAGAACAAAAATTTCCGTTGTTATCCCGATTCATATTTTAGGGGAAAGCCAAAGAAACTGGGTGATAAACATCGCCAATCGGCGAGATGAGGCGGCAAAGTGTAGGAACAAAAATCAAAGAAAGGTGGGGTTTGGGTTAACTCAGCAATATTTCAAACAAAAATAGAATATTTGAGTGAAGTTACTATGAATTAAGTCGACAGGACTATTTTTATGCCAAGTGAATACGTTTTCATGTATTGTTGCTTGAAATGAGTTTATAAATCTGTTTTATTTCAGGTTCTAAACAAGTATAAGACAGAAGGGTTTGACTTCCTGCTACGAGCTTTTAACGAGCCAGGTTTTCTGGAGGACCTGACAGGACTTACGGCCATGCAAGACGCCACGGACGATGCAGAGGTGAGGTTTTTAAAAATTTTGGGGGGGTTTTTTGTTAGAGTAAAGTGAAGCACATCGACGCGCACAATACTGCTGTCAATAATATTTCTAAAGCGCATAGAGCAAGCTCTTGAGCATGGATATGCGCTATATAAATGCAATTATTAATTATTATTATTAATTATAATTAAAAGTACAGTAAAGTTGTTCCCGCATCCGATCCGAACATTGGGGATTGCCTTGTTTAGTGACACAACTTCCTGAGCCTTTGGCATATTATTGTGGTAGGGTGGCCAGTAGCTTTCCACGCCGCCTTTACTTCCCCAACTGTAAGTCAGGCTCCCATTACTGCTGGGTGGGCAGGAGGGGGCAAAAAAAATTTGTGTCCGAACCAAGGCTCAAACCCAGCCTTTCCGCTTTGGAGACGAGCGCACTAACGCTGCGCCACAAAAGTAGAGTATATGCAGTTTTGAAGATTTTACAGGAGAGCCAGAAACAAACCTGAGCGTTGTTTCCAAGAAAACAACATTTGCTTAATAATAATAAGGAAACTTTTCAAAATTCTATTCTTTAAAAATTGATGTATAATGTTTGCAGAGAGTTTTTCTTTTTAACAACATTCTGGGGGGGTGGCTCTCCTGTAAATTTGGAAAAACATCATATATTTTTTTAATGGCATTTTTCCTCTGGTTTGGCAATTTAAAAATAAATTTGCTTTTTGGCTGGGTGCCTTTTTTGTCTATTTAGAAACACTTATGTGTGGATTTTACCAAAGAAAAGGTTGATTAAAGGCCCCAAAAAATGTAAATTTTCAATACTGATGTCTTTGTGTTATTATTAGTAGTAGTATTATTGTTAGTATTATTATCATTATCATTACTGGTAGTAGTAGTAGTAGTAGTAGTAGTAGTAGTAGTAGTATCATTATAATTATTGTTATTCTTCTTCTTCATCTTCTTCTTTTTCTTGTTCTTGTTCTTCTTCTTATTATTATCATTATTAGTAGTATTATTATTTGTTTAATTATCATTATTTTTATTTTTATCGTTATCATCATAATTGTTATTATTATTATAATTCACCATGTGTTTTGTCCAGGTGTGGGGTCTCAGTGACGACGAGGAATTCAGCAGTGGGCCAGGAAGTATGGACATGGACACGTGAAAGTGGCACAGGGTGGAGGGTTCGATTCCAGTGGAGGAAAGAGGGTGCTGCTGCTGGCCATGAGTCATGAGGAATTGTGTTTTTATCATAATTTGTGTCACGACGCAGTGAAATCAGGCTCTCGTCAATTTTTGGGCGAGTAGATCCAGAGATATTGGTATCAGTCGAAAGTTTGTTCTTTTGTCTTGCTTTTGATGGAAAAAAATATCCATATATCTTGAATACAGGTCGAGATATTTGTGAATGAAGAAGGTGGGGGTCGCCTGGTTTAGTTTAGTTTAGTTTAGTTTTCCGATCCAGCGGCCATTTGGGTTCTAGCCCTTCGGTCTGTCGATATGGCAAAGAATTGACAGGTTTTAATCAGCTGTGCTTTGTCGCTGTCGCCTGGTTTCAGAAGAGAATTTAGTGAGCGTGAGAGTTTCGTGGAAACTGAACAAATATGTTGTGCCTATAATCAACATTTTTCCGTAAAATCCTAACAGAAATGTTGTTAATGGGTATGAAAGGTATTGAGCCATAAAACGAAAATTCGATAAACATCCACAAATCTGTGAAGAAATGCCTGTTTTATCACTTTGATTATCTTGACGAGTGCCTGATTTCGCCACGCTGCCTCACATTTGAGTCATTTTTAGGAGCTGGTGGGTGTGCTTCTTCGTTTTTTTGTTGTTGTTTTTTTGTTTTAATGCTCTGTTTACTCTTTGCTCCCTGCTCTATATTGTAGTAATATACTGGAATGTGATTTAAGTCGCTGATTATAGGAAGCAGAGTGTTAAATGTGCTCAACTTATCCTGAGTTATGCTCACACGTGTGTGCCAGGAAATAATGAAGTATGCTTCTTTTCTTTTACTAATTTATACCATTATGGTTGATTTTTGTACTTTTTGCACCTACAGTCTGTGTATTTTGACATTATCCCTGCTTATTTATTTGTGTTTATGTTGAAGTTTCCTTACACAATGGTGGTTTAAAACTTTGAATTTGTTTTGTGGGTTGTAGTGTTGTAGCTTTTTTTGTGCTTTCTTTGACGAGTTTTTTGGTTGTGAGTCTGTGCCGCTCTCAATTTGCTCAAGAATCAGATATTTCAGAGCCAGCAAAATGTGACTGAGATGAGCAGACCATTGTTCTATCTACCTCTGCTTGTAGAATTGTAAACGGGCTGATTTATCAATGTCATGCTCTTACTGTGCTGGAGCAACATAGGGGGAACTGCTGCTTTTTCTTTCCTCATTCTTACTATCTTCATTTTCCTCTACTTCTTTTGTATGTTTGTCACTCTCCTGTGGACTGCTATTTCTGGGGTGCCTTTATAGTAGACTTTGTGCTGTTGAGGCTAGAGAGGTGAGCACAGTAAGCCTGATTCCCCATTTGGACTTCTCTGTTGACATCGACCCCTTGGCACTCATATGACCTTATGCAGTTGCGAGCGCCGTAAAACCTTACTAAAACAAACAAACAGCCTTGCAGCATAGTAGGCACATACTGCTTTCTTTCACATATTGTACAGAATGTCTGCATGCAATTTGGACGACTTGGGATCACTGTCGTCTTAGCACCAAGTTGTGGGTGGTTGGCGGGCGCTCTGGTGTGGTTTGCTTCTTCTTTCCTATGAAACATTTATCGTCCTTATCTCCCCTTCTTCTTTTTTATGTTTGTTACTCTCTTGTAACACCTCTAATCTTCTGGCGTTCATATGACCATATGAAGTTGCGAGCGCCGTAAAACCTCTACTAAAACTAAAAAGCCCCAAGTTGTTGCGGTGTTAAGAAAAGTTTCCCCTTTGTCTGAACAGTAGAAAATGTTGAGTGGTCTTTCTCAGACGTCAGTTGTGTTTGTTTTGTCTTGATGCTAGTCATTCAGTTCCCGTGTATGCAAGAGTATGACAGTCTGTTTCTCTCAGTCTGTGGATTCACTCTGTCTGTGGATTCACTCTCTCTGTGGATTCACTCTGTCTGTGGATTCACTCTGTCTGTGGATTCACTCTGTCTGTGGATTCACTCTGTCTGTGGATTCACTCTGTCTGTGGATTCACTCTGTGGATTCGTTCCGGCTAGTGTTCATGAATGAGAAGGGAGAATCAAAACAATTTTTTTAAAATAGTAACAGACAGTTTTTTAAATAAATAGTAAAATAAAGATGATGAAATTATACTCGGGTATAGAAGTATTTATGAGCGAGTGAAAGGGTGAAGCTGTAGAATATGAAAGAAAGAAAGAAAGAAAGAAAGAGAGAGAGAGAGAGAGAGAGATACCTGCATATGTGAAATCTTAAGTAAATGTTATGTTCATAACACACCCCTTTCATCAACTTTGGTTATTCATGTAGTGTCCCTTGTTTTATTGCTTGCTTGTTATAGACAAAGACTGTTTCAGAAAGCAATGAGAACTCATTGTATGAATTTTTGATAAATTCTGGGGATTGAACCTGAGTCCTCCAGATGCACGACACAACACTGATCCCCCCCCCCCCCCTCCCCCCCCCCCACCCCCAAAAAAAGTTTAAATAAATAAATAAATAAAACATTTATTGTACTAAGATTAATTTCTTTTTTACAGATATTTGAAATGTCATATGGGCTGACTGAGAGAATACTTGTTGATCATTCTCTAACTCTTTGCGTTCACTTGGCGCAAATTGGCTGGTGAAAATTATCCATTCTGGTCACCTGGCGCCGCGAAGTCCGATGCAGTCGCTCTCCTGGCTTGGTGACCAGATTGGGTATTTTGTACTGCTGGCTGTGTGACTGCAAAGTGTTATTGTGCTTGTGCAGTGTTGGAAAAGTCACACCGCTGTTTTTACCTCAGTGCTCTAGCTTGTGGATACACACAGGGTTTTTTGGGATTGTTGGGTGCCTACCCAGTCCTCACATGTGTTGTGGAACGAGAAGCATTTTTTCATGTAGTAGTTCCCAACTTTACTATTGATGGTATAAATGTTTTAATGTTTTGCAACATTCCAAACGTATCTTGCTGTTTTGTCCTAGGGCCTTGTATTGTAAAACTATAAGAGTAGTGAAGATTGCCGAGCCAGTTGATGCGTTATTTTGCTTTAAAAATCAGTCTGAAAAGAATGCAATATCCTAGACTAGAAGGAAGACCAATATACTCGATAAAAGTTCTCCCCACATGGGAATCAAACGTTGGTCTCCTGCGTGCAACAGCAAAACACCTCACCGCTACACCACAGATGCCAGTTGACTTTTTGTGTAGGGTAGAAAGCTTACTAAAGAGATAAGTGAGAATGTTAGTTTGTACTTAGTGTTAAAGTTAAAAGTCCATTTCCTTTGTTCTAAGCTACTGAAAAGGCAGCAGTCATTATTTTATTTTTATTTTAAGACCCTCATTTTCATGCTTTCTCTCTACTTTTGGCGCTCATATGACCTTATGCAGTTGCGAGCGCCGTAAAACCTCTACTAAAACTAAACTTTCTCTCTACTTTTGTATTTTGTCATTTTGTTCCCCAGCGCAATCAAGTCATTTCTTGTTGTTTGTAAGGAAAAGCTTGTTGCTTCCACGCCTGATTAGATCATAATATATGATAGTGGGTGGTTGGCGGGGACTCTGGTGTGGTTTGCTTCTTTTTTCCTATCAAACGTCTTTCGTCTTTATCGCCCCTCCTTTTTTGTGTTTTTTTACTCTCTTGTAACACCTCTAATCTTCGGCACTTATCTAATATGACCTTATTGTGTTGCAAGTGCCCAAAAAGACTTACTAAAACAATTCCACCCCTCACTAGATGTATATCAGAAACAAAGAGAGTATGGTGTGGATCTTACTGAGGCTGTTTTGCCATACTTTACCAAGTGGACATGACATGGCATTGAAATGTGGGGAATATTTCTTACTTGTATAGGAAAAATAGGAGTTTCTGACGGGTTTTCATTTTGTTTGTTTTTACATGTATATATTGCTTTCCTTGTATGAGGAGTATTTTAAGAATTAAGTGGCAGGATAGAATAAGAAATGAAGAGCTGTGGGAAAGGACAGGACAAAAGGATATAGAAGTAGAAATAAGACTAAGAAAGTGGTGATGGATGGGACACACCTTAAGAAAGCCCAGCGGAAACATCACAAGACAGTCACTGCAGTGGAACCCACAGGGAGCACGAGGCAGGGGTAGGCCACGGGAAACAAAGAGGAGATGCGTGGAAAGGGACATGAGAGAAATGAAGCTCACTTGGAACGAGCTTGGAAGGATGGCTCAGGACAGAGATAAATGGAAGGAGCTTGTATGTGGCCTATACCCTGCCAGGGGTGACAGGCATTGATGATTGATTGCTTTCCTGGTAACATTATTTTCCTCACTTTTCTTTCTCCTGTCTGCCATATTGAAAGAAATCTTGTAGGAATATTTTTGTCACGATAGGGTGGAGATGGAATCACGCGCTCGTCATGTTTTTGGGCTTGTAGAGTTATTTATACCATGTTAGTGCTTGTTCATTTGTCTTGCATTTGGCGGGTAAAGTACCTATCTATCTTAAATGAAAGTCGAGATATTTGCGATTACAGGAGCCGGGGTTCGCCTGGTGTGAGAGGTAAAATTAGCAAGAAAATGGTTGCCAAAGTTTGGTGATTTCCATAACTTGAGAGTCCTTAGAAACTGCAAATAAAAAATTTTTTGTGCCTTAAATCAGCATTTTTCAGTAAAATTCACTTTGTTTTTGGAGTTGAGTTGAAAAAAAAAAAATCTATATGAATTGCCAAACGGACAGAAAAATGCCAGTTTCATTGATTTCATTATTTTGACTTTTGACGAGTGCTGGATTTCACCACGATGCCCCACATTTAGTGTTTTGTTTTACGTGTATATTACTGTCCTCATAACATTATTTTCCTGACTTTTCTTTCGTATGTTTGACATCGTGCTTTAAATTGAAAATCTTTTTGGAATATTTTTGTTTATGTGCCATGGGGGCATGAAACCATGACACGGGCTAAAACTTTATCAGCTAGAGAAAAAAGTCGCAAGCACTCCATACAGGAAATTGTCTAGTTGTTACATGAGGAGTCTTATTCCCACCAGATTTCTGTTTCTGTCTAGCAGAGAAGACCCGACCTGTCAGTCTTGCTTACTATAATCCGCGGCAGGCTTTTATATCAGTTGTACATTTTACCGTTTCCTCTACTTATATGTTGTTGCAATAAATTATTTTAACGTGTCAGTGTGTGTTGATTTGATTCTTCTCCCCCCACTCGGGTTAAGGGTTAAATTTTTATTTTTTTTTATTTTTAATTTTTAAATTTTTTTTTTGGGGGGGGTCTGCTGCATGCCACCAGGACTGTTGTGCAACCTCATTTATTTCTGATGGGACAGAATACTTCAACATGACAGTCTGGGCGTGAACACACAATATTGACTCCATTAACTTATAAAGCAAATTGTCTATAAAGTGCCAAAATTGTCTAAGTTGAAGAAATGAAACTATAATATGATCAAATTACACACAACAGTGAATTGTGCCACTTTTAACAATACATCTTTCATTCTTTTTTTTTAATCCCCAAGAAAAGCTCAAGTCTTATAGTGTATTGCAGAGTACATAAAGCCAAAGTTTTCAATTATGATTTTCTCAAAACATTGATGATGTCACTTGTGACAATTTGGTTTTTATTATTCATAACATTATTTACTGTGGTGTATCCTCCATTTCTTTTTCGTTCTCTTCTCTTACATATGTCTGAACCAGCTGTTTTGCTTTAGAGATTAGTTAATACTGTTACATAGCGCAGTAAACTTATACAGAATCAAAATCTATCTTAATTAATAAAAATCTATCTTAATTTGAATTGCAGAAAGATATTGAATCTGATAGGCTAAGCGGCAAGTTTTGATGATTCAGAAATAACACAGTAAGGCGACGATTAACTCTAGAAGCTTATTTACTTGAAAGAAAAATAGATTTCAGAATGGGCCATCCCCATTTGGCGTGATTTGGATTTGTCATTGGAAAATGTGAAGCTCATTTGGAATCATGACAAGTTTTGAGAATTGTGAAGTTGTTAAACTATTTTTAAAAAATTTTCTTTTTTTTTGGAGGGGGGGGGGGGGGGGTGTTGTGGAGACCCAATTTGTAATGACCTTATTTCCATGGCTAAAACCGGGTAATCGGGTTGCAGGTTGTTCTGCGAGATATTTGAGCCATAAACGTTGTCAGATTTTGAGACAAGTAAACTCCCAAGACGAGTTGATGTTCTCATCTTTGTCTTTCAGACATTGCAACAGAGTAACCTTGTCAAAATATTTCACATTCTCAAACTTAAAATGACCTCTGCAAACCATACCATTCGAAGCTGACCTTGTATAAATTAATATTTTCTCTTAACATTAAAATAAAAAATCTTAAAGTAAAGGAAGCACTACAACTGTGACTTCCACTTCCAGATTTTTTTGTACGGCCTCTAAGAAAACATGCATTTCATACTTTGAACAAATCAATGGGCACGCTTCAGGTTGTATCACAGACTTTCCTCAAGCACAGAAGTGGCATTGGTGGCCTAGTGGTTAGGCTATCAAACCCATAATCGTGAGATTGTGGGTTTGGAGATTCGTGCCTTAGTTCTGTCTGACGTCCTGTCCTTGGGAAAGGCACTTGACTCAAATTCCCCATTTGGCTCTGTCCTTTAGGAGATGAACGTTAAACTCGGAGGTTCTGCCTCTAAACCTCATCCGTACGTCGTGTTTTACTATCGTATCCATACGACGTGGGAAACACGGTCCCATCACTTTCCAAAGAGGAAATTTACTCGTTAATCTGATCCGTACGCAGGGTTGGTGATTTTTTTGATTTTTTAAATAAATATTTTAAAAATCTATTCTTTAAATTTAAATAAGATTTTTTAAAATTTAAATCGGATTTTTGTGATTTTTGTGATTTTTTAAAAAATGTCGACACAGTTTGGGATTTTTGGTGGCTAAAAGTATGTTCTTTTAGTGCAAAATGCATTGTCTTTATTTTAACTAATGATTAATTTAAGCAACTGCAATTTTAGAAAGCCTTAATCTGCTATATCAGTGAATTATGGCTACAGACAAAAAATGAAGAAAATGTCAGTCTAAAAGGAAGGGGGGGGAGGGGGTAGTTATGCATAGATAAACTTGCATTTTATTACATTGTGTGTGTGTGTGCACGCGCTTGTGTTTGTCTAAAAAGAAAAAAAGAAAATGCTAATTTCAATTATGAAAAAAAAAGTAAATTGATTATTTTACTACTTACAGTGACAGGGGGGAAAGCAGACTTTTAAGCATGATTATATTAGTCTACTAAACCTTATATCTGTTTAATAAAACCAAGGAAAGGAATTCTGAATGTTGAAATATGTAAAAACTGAGTACATTTTTCTTTAAAAAGTGATTTAAATCACTGATTTTTATTTAATCAAGTTGATTAAAATTTTTAAAAATCTACTGATTTAAATCAACCCAGCTCTGATTTCAATTATGGAAAAAAAAGTAAATTGAATACTGTATTATTTTACAGTGAAAGGGTGGAAAGCAGACTTTTAAGCATGATTATATTAGTCTACTAAACCTTATATCTGTTTTATGAAACCAAGGAAAGGAATTCTGAATGTTGAAATAAATAAAAACTGAATAAAAATTTATTTTTTAAAAAGTGATTTAAATCACTGATTTTTATTTTGAAAATCAAGTTGATTTAAATTTAAAAAATCAACTGATTTAAATCAACCCAACCCTGTCCGTACGCTCTACATAGCAGTCTGTCAAAATGATTTTTTGAGAAATACTGAAAATTTCAAAGAGATCTTCGTGCTAGAAGTATTCTAAAATGTGAAGAATACAACCCCGGGGGTACAAAATGACCCCAGGGCATACAGATAGGGTTAAATAACCTAATAGTGTTGATAGGGGCGTTAAACCTATACCATTTCACCATTTTTCACAGAGGACCAACAACGCTACAACTACGAACAAAACAAGATGTTACTTATCAGTGGCCAACTGCTCAGATCTATAGAAAATACCGTTTTGAAAGTTTGTTGTTTTTTTAATTACCATTTCTTAATCTGTGTTGATTGTTGCATGTGTGCGAAAAAAAATTGTTGGAATTCAAACTCTAAATGTTGAAAAAAAGTGAGAAAAATTACTTAATGAAGGATTTAGGTTTAGAACAGCTGAACATCTCGTCAACACAAAGATCTGAACACAAAGGATAAAAGGTTCATTTGTGGAGAAACACATGAAGACAAACTGGCTTTTTTAAAATAAAGTGTTGTGGCTATTTTGCTTCAGATGGAAAGAAAAAAAATATATAATTACTATTATTAGCAATACCAAAAAATGAAACAGAAAAGCATGAAACAAATATGAAAAGGCTTTATTCTGATACTTTATGAAGTTGTTCAAAGTGTCTTTTGCATGTTGACATTACATCGTGTATATATATATATTATATTACAATATATATATATATATACTTTCACAGGATGAAATGTGGTCACTAAGAATCGAGATTGTCACAACAGGCAGGTGTAAGAAACAAGAGAGATTTAGAACAAGTAGAGAGCTGGACAGTGCCTTAGGCACAGCATCCAACACATACACAATCTTGTGATGCTCCCAGAATCAACAAACTGACATCAGCAACTTTCACTTTCTGTCTAAACACCAAGTTGCACCAAAAACAGCACATAATAAACAGTAGGCTACAGGATCGGATCCGATCCGTGGTTTTCAAGTGCTGACAAATCGCTACCCTAGAAGAATTACTAAGTTCTATATCTGCTCAGTTGCTAGATCTAGATTTGAGAAATTTGACGTGAAAGATTTTGAGCTTCACATCGTGTCAAACGGAGCGTTTTCGAATGCAAATTTTCTTTGAATGCCTTGATAATGACTCAAAATAATCTTACAATTTTTGTAGAGCAGATATGACATTTGGTTTCTGACCTCTTGGTCTTTGTAACTCATAACAGCCAAAATTGTCAGATAGAACTATAGAACTTTGTAATTCTGAGGTTGCGAAATGGTCGACCCAAAAAAAACCATCTTCTGCTCACATAGATCGGTACAAGAAAATCAAACTCCCTGCTTGAAAGCGTTTTGTGATAACTGGCGGTGTAGGTTTGAGTGGGCTGGGGGATTGTTTGTGATTATGATGGCTTTTTATGTAGGCTTGTGTGGGTTAGGAGAGTCGACAATATAACACATTGTACTTGTACCAACAAAGCAGACTTTGTGCTGTTGAGGTTAGAGAGGTGAGTAGAGCAAGCCTGATTCCCTGTTTGGACTTCTCTGTTGACATCCACCCCTTGTCGCTCATAAAACCTTATGATTTATGCAGTTGCGAGCGCCGTAATACCTTAGTAAAACTAAACTTAGCCCAGGTTGGCCTTGATGGACCGGGCTGAAGTAGCCCGCCTTTAAATTAAATAGTGACAATTATTGAAAAACATGTTCCACAATTTTATCATGTGATCATTTGAGTCACATTCACAGATTTAAGCTTAAACAAACCTGTAAAGACAAAATTGTGATGAAGGTTCAGCACAATGGAGATTAGGAAACGGGCTGCTAAGAACTTGCAAATCAGGGCCACCCCCCACCAAGCAGCGACACATCCTGGCAGAAAGATGGTGATCTGTATCAGAAATCTTCCCTAAGAGAGAATCCAACTTACATTTGATCGCTTTTAAGCACAAGGGGGCTATCCCGAAAAATGCTGTTTTGAGAAAATCGAAGGTAACGTTTTTGCCCCTTGTTCTGTGTCTTTAAAAGACAATGAGAGTTTTCTCTATACCCAAACAAATATACACACCAATGAAACCAAACTTCTCCTCCATAGGTAGGGCAATGCCCACTTTTGGTGTAGGTCTGGGTTAGCCCGCTTGTCTTTAAAAGCGACCATTTATTGCATGCAAGGTAACGAGCCCAGACAATACACCCCGGGGGGCTCAAGAAAGAAACGCAAGCTTTATCGCTACCTCGGAATTACATGTACAAAGTTCTATCTGCTCAGTAGGCCTACGTACCTAGCTGTGAGAAATTTGATGGAAAAAATTTTAAAGTTTCACAACATGTCAAGCTTTTTCCAATGCAATTCTTTGAATATCTTGATAATGACTCCAAATGAACTTACAATTTTGATAGAGCAGATAGAACATTTAGTTTCTGCTCATGGTCTTAGTTGTAACTCAAAATGGCCAAAAATGTCAGATAGAACTTGGTAATTCTGAGGTAGTATAATCTGTATAATAATTGGTTTGAGAATACGGCAAAACTCACAGATGTTCCAGCTATCCCTGAAGATATGTGAGGCAGCGTGGTGGAATCAGGCTCTCGTCAATTTTTGGGCATGTAGAGTTACTGGTGTCATCTTAAAGCTTGTTCATTTGTCTTTATTTGAATGAAAAACATATCCATTTATCTTGAATACAAGTCGAGATATTTGCGAATGAAGGAGGTGGGGGTCACCTGTTTTCAGAAGTAAAATTAGTGAGAAAATGGCCGCCAAAGAATAGTTATTTCCTTAGCTTAAGAGTCCGTGGTAACTGAAAATTTACTTTTTTTGTTCCTTTAATCAACGTTTTTAAGAAAAATCCACACAGAAATGAGTTCTTTAATGGGCATGGAAGGTGTTGAGCCAAAAAAACAAAAATTTGATAAAAATTCACAAACCTTGCAAGTTTCTTCACTTTCATTATTTTGACGAGAGCCTGATTCCACCACGCTGCCTCACATATCACAAAAGTAATAATAACCTGTCTTACTGGCTTAGATGAAAACAGAAAGTGGGTACAGACATAATATTATTTATGTCTCTTCACTTACATGCTTTTCACACCCTGGCTTTGACAGTAGTAGCATAAACCTTTCACACACACACAATTGAATAAAATTCTAAAATACTGCAGAATGTCACTGAACAGGGCAAGCTGAGACTTATCCAGTATATAATATAGAAATTAACATGTCTCTCAAACAATGCCTTGATTAATATTTTATAACCAGAATGTGTAAGGAAACATCAGTTTAGTTCAGAAATTCCAAATTTCAACTACAGTTTGCTTGTACTATATAATGCAGAATTGAGCAGTGCCAAGGTCATTGTTAAAAACCTGTTGCACATAAACACATTTTAGTAACACTTATAGTAAATACTTCGAATGAAATGATCATACCAACAACCATAACATTTTTGCTTCATATTCAATATCTTAAAAAACAGTGACATATGAAACAAAATTGTCACAGATATTGCTGGTTTGGGAATTTAATCAAACAAGTTCAATCAAACATGTCAAATCCTTATTGTGGGATGAGTGAATGAGGGGGGAGGGAAGGGGGGAGGTGAAGGGCTTTGAAAAATACAAAATGAGTTGTCATTTCATTTCTGTACCTTTTAGTTTAGACTCACCACAGCTGTCAAAGAGGAAAAGAGGTAGAACTCATTAACGTATATAGACTAGTTTAGACTCACCACAGCTGTCAAAGAGGAAAAGAGGTAGAACTCATTAACGTATACAGACTACATCTTAACAGAAATCCCTGCTACTGTGTCACAAGAAAAATATTTGGAGCAAAAGCATGCACTGTGAACGAGAAAATAGTAGTACGTACTCCAATTTATGACCTACAATTTTCTACAAGATACATTTCTAGATCCACAGCCACATTCTCAGAAATATCCAGGTTTTACCGTACCTTGACCGGGGAGGAAATATTTTCTGACCCTAGGAGGTTTAGTTAATGATGATGTCAAGATTTTTCATGCCATTGGCAGGATTTTTATAGTATCTCTGCACCACCTTTGGCATTATAAGTTTCAATTTACATATTTAACACATTGCCATCATATTTTGGAGAAAATCCAAAGAAACTGGGTGGTCAACATCGCCAACGGCGAGATGAGGCGCAAAGTTTTATAACATTTTGTCTTTGTTAAAACACCGATGACATTCAGATTCTAAACTGATCATCCTGCCCATTTATTTGCTGCTATCATTCATACATCTTAATCCTCTCAGCCCCCACCCCCATCCTCCCCCTTTATTGTCATGACTTGCGCATCTAGTTTTGGTTGACTGTGAAATATCAAGATATAATATATACACCATCACCCGCTGAGAGTGAGAGTCATGCTTTCAGTGCACAAAAGAGTGAAAGTGAAGGAAGTCACAATCAGGTACACGGTGCAGTTCATAGAGATAGAAATTTTCAACGTGGTTGATCCAGAGATTAAGATGTCAAAACCACCCTGTTCTTGTTACAATGAATTCCTCTGAGCAGTTCAGTATGCTTTTGATGGCACATCCAAACAACATTGAAGTTGACAACTGCAGTTGCGAGTGACGTAAAACACTTACGAAGTTGACTATTCCCTCCTAGATATGTCATTCTGTGGTCTCGGATTTCCCTCAATCAATAAATAATCTGTCACATAAAGTACATGCTTTGAGCAGAGAGGAAAGAAAATGTATACAGCAATAAAGGTTCTTTTCATGAAAACTACTGCGAATGACAGATATAAAATACCAATACAAAGGAGTCCACTTTAACCGAAATCTGCAGGACTGACACGTCTTCTTCGGATTAACCATGTTTTTCCTATTGGAAAGATAGCTCTGGCACTCACTCATACGACCTTATGCAGTTGCGAGCGCCGTAAAACCTACTATCTGTCCCCGTAGTTTTATGCACCCCGCATAATTTAGCAAAATTTGATAATTTTTTGCATAATTTCTGTTTATTTTCCTTTATCATTCTTAGTTAAAATTAACAGAATCGCATAATTTCACATTTTTGGACTCAATTTGCATAATTTCAGAATTTTTCTTGCATAAAACGACGGGGACAGTACTATAAAAAAAATAATAAAAAAGATAGCTGAAACAGAAGAAAAAAAATGACGGAGTTTATTTTCTGAAGATTTAACGACATTTTCAGAATTTCTACATGCTCAATTTAAGCGGATTCCACTGTACCTATAGATTCTAGTTCATCTTTCAACAAATAAAACCCAGACGTAATGAAATTTCCTAATGGCATTTCAAGAAGTATTACGGTACAAGCACGATCAGTGTGTGAGTTAAGATTGCTGTTCGTCATAGAAGGACAGCTCTACTGAGAGAATACTTTCATTCACTTCTTCAACAAATTACAGGAGTCAAATCAAAATCTGTGGGACCACCAAATTTTCTTCCATTTAGCCAAATTCTCCATTTAGAGAGAGATTGCTCCCATAGTAAATAAAATAACTGGGGCTTCTATTTTTTCTATTCTGGTTTAGTGCTGTTTTTGGATGAACAGTGTTTGGTTTACCACTGTGTAGAGAATACTGTCTCTAGGAATAAACGAACATCAAACCTCCACCATCTGACATTGGAAACACATAAAGAAGACTATTCCTTGTCTTATCTTATAATAATATTTTGATTTACTGTCTCTGCCTTTGTATAGCGCAAATTCCCACTCAACAGCCAGCTCTATGCGCTTTACAATTTGTATTATAGATCTATGTATTACCTCAGCAGACCTGATAGCATTCTGAATCAATCTCAACTTCCTGGGAAGCATACAGTGCAATCTGCCATATCATCAGCATTACATCAATCCTCTATTGCCCAAATCAATTAGTGGAGGTGTTCATATTTTCATAAAGCCAATATTTGAAAAGAATGGGACATCTTATGAAATAGTTTCATTCTCTTTCATTATTCCCATCCTAGTTTTTAATTGAAAAACAACAAGTTGTTTAGCATGAATTTGATTTGGTGCTGTCTTTTTCTTTAATTTTCTCGAAATTTTAAGAAAGGACTTTAGCACCTGTAGAAGAATGACTCTGATCAGCAACAGCCAAGTGAAGAGTTCTTAAAAGGAGAAAAACTTGCCAACAGACGTTACTGTCTTTCATGCTATACTATAACTGTTACTACAGCGTTGGATGTAATTGCAAACCGAGTAAGGAGTAAGAATCCATTTCAAATGGGCAAGCGTTAACAAACGTTTTCATTCAAATACATGTATGTAAAGATTTCTATATTTTTATATTCACTACAGATGTAAGGACTTTATCCTCTATCACTTTGTCTTAAGAAAAGAATGAGGTCAGAACAGACTCCTGATCACACCAAGATGTCAGAAACAGCACATGCAAGATCAGATGTGGTTGGCTGGGCTTTGATTGGATTTTTTAAAATGAACTTGCCAGTAGTAGCTGCAGAAAGAGTCTGGCGGAGTGCAACCTATCAGTTTGAATCTGAGTACAGGGAAGCACATTGACATAGTAGCGTTCATTTAGAGACGAGGAAGAAGCAAGACCGAGACACAGAAACAACAGAGGAAAAGAAAAAAAGTAAGACCTACCAGTGGAACCCTTCAACCACCCACACAACCCATCACTTTAAAATTGTTTTGCCAAAAGATATCAAATAAAATGAAGATTCTACTGAAATGTTTACGAAGTTCAAGGTCAGGTCGTAGCAGTTCTCTTCCTTCAGTATCAGCTATCAACTGCAGGAGGATGTACTTATTTCTTATCTAGCATGTAGCAGAACTTGAAGAGTCCATACCGAACAGAAAGCAGTAATCTAAGAGAAATAATCGTACTCTCAACTGAATCTGGAAATTACTTTTTATATATTGTATTCTCATGAAAAGCTCATTAAATTCTTTCAACTGTATCATCATAGCTCCTACCATATCAATACATCTTTTTTTCGTTTTATTTGAAGAATAAACAATGACAAACTTGCAAATTACATATTTATTTATAATTGTGTTTCAATATTTGTTCTCAGTTGTTTACATCAAAATGTAGGCTATAAACAGCGTTTGCAACGACTCTCTTTCTCTCTCTCTCTTTCTTTCTCACTCTCTCCCTCTCTTCCTCTGTCTGTCATTCTCAGAGCACCACTCTGAAAAAGATACAAACACTCAATACCATTCACGAACATGTGAACACTTACGCAAAAATATACACACACATGTATACACAAAAACTCAGACAAGCAAACTTACAAATGCACACACAAGCACACACTATGAAGAAATAGTGCATGAGGTTTGAATAAAAACTGTATCAATATACATGTATAATTATATATATACATCACACATGCGTCAGTGTCTGCCCAGGCAGGCCTATGGGAGGAGAAGGAAACTGGGCTTTGGATTACAGTACATTTGTAGTCACAATCAAAAATTTAATCTGATTTTCATTGGTTTATATCAAAATGTGGGCTATAAACAGTGTTAGCAATGACTCTCTCTCTCTCCTCTTTCTCTCTCCTCTCTCTCTCCCTCTCCCTCCCTCTCTCTCTCTCTCTCCCTCTCTCTCTCTCTCTCTCTCTCTCTCTCTCTGTGTAAATATACATATATTATATATGTATATGATCTCTCTCTCTCTCTTTCTCTCTCTCTCTCTCTCTCTCTCTCTCTCTCCTTCTCCCTCTCTCTCTCTCTTTCTCCCTCTCCCTCTCCCTCTCTCTCTCTCTCTCTCTCTCTCTCTCTCTCTCTCTCTCTCTCTCTCTCTCTCCCCCCCTCTCCTCTCTCTCCCTCTCTCTCTTTCTCTTATTCCCTGTGAACATGCATACCTATGAGAAAAAGTAAAACAGCTTTAGCTTACAGTCATCAGAATCAACTCCAATCTACAATAAAGTCATTATTGATTTACATCAGTATATAAAAGGCAAAACTCTGAAACACTGGGGTAACAGTACAGTAGTAGTAAAAGTGCGACAACACGCTGCGCACCAAAGTTACACATACAGAGAAAACATATTATTACTCTTTCAAGTACCTATACTAACAAACTTCGGAAAGGTTTAGTACTTTTTAAGTACGGACCCACCCTCACAGTAGGCAATAGAGCTGGGTCACGAGCGCGAGAACGGAACTGAATCGCCACTCTTTCCTGCGGAACGCGATTCACGATTCACTTCAGCGGAACGCGGAACAGTATCGCCAAACGATTCCCGATTCACTCCCCTGTCGCTGTCACCACCTTGTGGCTTGTTTAACCTACTGCTGGGTCGAGTCACGAGCGCAAGAACGGAACGGAAAACTTAGTATGGCTCCCCTTATTTTACAAAAGATGATATAGTCCAACCCCCCTATTAAAACAAAATGAACGGGGTCCGACCAATAGACAGAGGGAATTTTATGGAGCCATTGTTTTAGTGAATCATGGGGTTGGGGGGGGGGGGGGAGGAATTTATAGGGGTCACTAATTGAGGTCAGTTGATAGAGCAGCGCAACAAAGGGTGTGGGGCGGAGAGGATGGCGGAACAACAAGAGTGGGACTCGCGCTCACCAAGTGGCGTTGATATGACACTGTTCCGTTTCAGTCAGTGTTCCGCCACAGTTCCACGAGCGCTCGCGTACTCGCGATTCATTGAAGCCGACTGAATCGCGAATCGTCACTCTCAAATTTGACGAGCAGGATCCACCCTTACAGTGGGCAAGTACACAGAAGTGTAAACATAAAACAATGCATAGTGTCCAATTTCTTGGGATTTGCACTTGTCGCAAGGTAAAACTCTTGTCATCAGAGGTTTTATATATTTAACAGGTAAAACTCTTGTCATCAGAGGTTTTATATATTTAACAGGTAAAACTGTTGTCATCAGAGGTTTTATATATTTAACAGATGTGGTTCAGCAATTTATTATGTCCAAAGGTTTTCATTTCAGAGCAAAATCAAAGACTACTGTAAGTACAGTAAATTATTTCCATAATCGTATACGAGTGCGTCTAGTTTTGCTCAAGTCATAATCAATAATTTATTTATAGAGGCCCCGGCCATCCATGACCAGGAGCTGTTTTAGCCTGTTGCTTTAAGTCAAGAGCAGATTAGGTGTCAACGAGAAAAACATACATTGCCACACTGTTGTTAGCGGAAACGACAAAACTTGGCACAAATCATCACATTACAAACAGTCCACTCATTTTACTAAAACTAAAACAGATCTCGATACTGCTTACCTCAGATTGGAACATTTTGCTTAGGGTCATATTTTATATAGATAGATATTGTTTATGGCCAGCATATACGGTTGATTTTAAGCACAAGGGGACTATCCCAAAAAATGCTGTTTTGAGAAAACGAAGGTAAAGTTTTTGGAACATTGTTCAGTTTCTTAATGTTGTTGTTGTTCAGTTTCTTAAAAAAACAAGGAGTTTTCTTTATAACCAAACAAATTGACATTGACATTGACGATTTAGTTGTTTGAGGCTGTAAGTAGAGCCTGTTCAACTATCTGGTAATGAACGACAATAATGCATTGCGTATACACAAATGAAACCAAACTTCTCCTATAGGTAGGGCATTGTCCACTATTGGTGTAGGTCAAGATTTCTAGAAACCCCTGAAATCTGGGTTAGCCCGCTTGTCCTTAAAAGCAACAATATGTCTTTAGCATTTGACTTTGAGATAATTTAATGGAAAACTACACTATAAGTTGACATAGAAAGGTTTCTCTCCTAAAGACAAGCCGGCGAGAACCCTAGCTACAATAATGTAGAGACTGCGGAGTGTGCAATCACTATTAGAGACACACATGCAGGCTCTTCACACAATGTATGAGCAACGCAATATCCCACGAGATAGACGTGGGATGTAATGGAATCTGTGAGGCAGAGTGGTGAAATCAGGCGCTCGTCAAAATAATGAAAGGGAAGAAACTGGCACTTTTCAGCAGGTTGGGAACTTTTATCGAACTTTTGTTTTTGGGCTCAACACCTTTCCCGCCCTTATAGACCACATTTCTGTGTGGACTTTACTGAAAAACGTTGAATAAAGGCATAAAAGATGTACATCTTAAGTTTCCACAGACACTCAAGCTATGGAAATAACTCAACTTTGGCAGCCATTTTCTAATTAACTTTACCTCTGAAACCAGACGAACCCCACCTCCTTCAATCGCCAATATCTCGACTTATATCCAAGATATTCTTTTCATCAAAAGTAAGACAAATGGACAAGCTTTAAGGTGATACCAGTAACTCCAATAATATAAGTCCAAAAATAGACAAGCGCCTGATTCCACAGCATCGAGCCACATATTTTTCAGCCCAATATCTGTAGGCCTAAGAGGCGTCAAACCATGAAAGCAAATGGGAAGGTGTGGACAAAGGACAACCACGCATTTGTAGCAATATTTCATACAAATACTACCAGCACAACAAAAACATACATACACAAAGATAAATCTGTCAAGTATTGTAACAATAATTATAATACATCTTTTCAACCATTAGAATAATTATCACACAGCTAAAAATGCTAATAATTCAGAAATGAAAGTAGTGAATAGATTCATATCGGGGTTTTTTGTGTTTTAACAATAATAAAGAAGATGAAAGAAGAGGAAAGCAGGTGTGTTCATAATGCATGATTTAATTTAATTAATTAACGAGGACAGATTTTGTACAACGAGCAATACACAACATCATGGTCATCATGAGCGCAGAGCGTCGTGGCTGGTGAAGGAGAAGTGTTTGAAGACGTGCTGGTTCATGGTTTTCAGGAGCGCTGCGTCGGGTGGGGTCAGCTGTGCCTTCTCTGCCGTGAAGTCAGAGTCAAAGTTGGAAATGTCACTGGCGCTTTTCTGTGAAAGATAAACGGTGAAATGTGAAAGATAAAAGGCGAAATGTGAAAGATAAAAGGTGAAATGTCAATGGCGCTTTTCTGTGAAAGATGAACGGTGAAAGTTGAAAGATAAAATTTGAAATGTCAAAGGTGCTTTTCTGTGAAAGATAAATGGTGAAAGTTGAAAGATAAAATTTGAAATGTCAATGGCGCTTTTCTGTGAAAGATAAACGGTGAAAAGTGAAAGATAAAAGGTGAAATGTCAATGGCGCTTTTCTGTGAAAGATAAAAAGTTGGAAATGTCACAGCCGCTTTTCTGGGAAAGATAAATATTGAAATATCACAGGCAATTTTCTCTGAAAAATAAAATGTGAAATATCACCATCTATGAACATTATAGGATAGCAAGCTGTGTAGTGTAGTGTGGAAAGGTAAGTGCTAGGTGTGTGTGTGTGTGTGTGTGTGTGTGTGTGTGTGTGTGTGTGCGCATGTGTGTGTGTGTGTGTGTGCGCGTGTGTGTGTGTGTGTGTGAGTGAATGGGAGTGGAGGTAAATCAGATTAAATAGAGTTTCAGCCTTGAGCACCATCAATCATAATGACCATAAGCTTTTTTTTAAAACCAAGAACATTAACAAATCAGCCTCGAAGGGTAAGGACAACACTACTTAGTCAACAAGTTTGAGAAAGCATCTCGAGTTTTATATCACTGTCTTGAATAAGAAAGCCGCGTTTGGTTGTTTCCCTTGGATACTGGGTGGTGTTCTTTGGGGTTTTTTTCTTTAAGTGAAAAAAGTGAGATAATGGAGAGATGGAAAGGAACAGACAGAATATGGTTTGTTGTTGTTATTTTTAGGAATTATTATATTTATT
>NW_004798360.1:80326-100731 GCF_000002075.1 Aplysia californica
TGTGTGTGTGTGTGGATGTATGCTGTAGAAGAGTATATATATGTGTGTGTGTGTGTGTGTGAGTGTGTGTGTGTGTGGATGTATGCTGTTGAAGAGTATATGTGTGTGTGTGGATATATGCTGTTGAAGAGTATATGAGTGCATGTGTGTGTGTGTGTGGATGTATGCTGTTGAAGAGTATATGAGTGCATGTGTGTGTGTGTGTGTGTGTGTGTGTATGTATACTGTTGAAGAGTATATGGGTGCATGTGTGTGTGAGCATGTGAGTGTGTGTATGTAACAAGAATATGAGCACACATTTGACCTGTTTGATAGAGCAGAGAGGGTACAAAGCTACATCATCAACAGAGTGAAAAGGGAAAAATCATCAGAGATATTGAAGTATTCAGGATTCTATATCAATATTGTCTCGAAAGTGGATATACATCCACTTGTTTTTTAAAGCGCTCATATGCACTCACACACACACACACACACACACACACACACACACACACACACACACACACACACACACACACACACACACACACACACATTCACTCAAATACACTCACACACACACACACACACTCATTCAAAAATTGCAAGCGCCGTAAAACCCTATACTACTACTAGAGAAATATTTTTCTATACAGCCGAGTAAGCTTGATAAACCAAAATCTGTGGAACCACCAGATTTTCTTCAGCTTAGCCCTGGTTTCCACAGACAGCTCTTCAACAGGAAAAAAAAAATCAGGGATTCTATTTTCTTTCCATTTATCACCAAATAGCTATGTTCAGGTTCAGCAAACTCCACATTATTTCCTATTTGTTTGGAGCTGTCATTGATTCACATTGGTTATCTACAAAAGTAGAGGACCAATAAAAAAACTGATTCTTTCTAATGAGATGTTATCAACATTGCTGCATATTCCTGGATACTCAGTCTGTACCCTCTATTTCAAACAAAGCCCCCCCTCCCCTACACACACATACACACACACAAACACACACACACACTCAATCAATCAAATACAGTCACATACACACATGCACACACACACATACACACAAACACACACACACACACACACACACTCAATCAAATACACTCACATACACACATGCACACACACACACACACACACACACACACACACTCATTCAAATACACTCACATACACACATGCACACACACACACACACACACACACACACACACTCATTCAAATACACTCACATACACACATGCACACACACACACACACACACACACACACACACACACACACACACACACACTGATGAGACGGCCTAAAAAACTTCATCCTAAATAAGTTTACTAAGCAGAATTAATCAATACGAATTCTTTGCTTTTAATTATAATTATGTGACATTTTCATCCCCTCCTTATGACCTTCTTCCTTCCTTTCTTCCTTAGCTGTTATTTCTGTTGCCTCTTTTTCCAAAACAGCCAAGTGGCATTTCACAATAATAAATCAATTTGGCAACCTTTAACTTTAACAGTATTCAGTTTCATGACATTTCTCACAGATGCTAAAGTGACAAATCTGAAAAGTAATATTCAACATTGAAATGATCCCCTTTCAATCATCTCGCCTCAGTTTACAAAAACCCCACCAAAAAACATAAAAAAGTAAAGAAATATGTCAAAACTAGGACAGAAATGGAGACATGCTTAAATGGAAATAAAATTCAACGAAAAGCTTTAAAAAAGTCTGATAGCAGCAGCACAAAGGTATGAGGTGTCAAATTATATATTCTTTTTTTTAAAATAGAAGACGCATTGTTTCAAGTCAATGCATGAGCAGTTTTCAAAACTGATATATATAAAAATTGAGAACATCCCATCCAGGTTTAATACTTTTTTAGTTTTAGTTTAGTTTTAGTAAGGTTTTGCGGCACTCGCAACTGCATAAAGTCATATGAGCACCAGAAGATTAGAGGTGTTACAAGAGAGTAACAAACATAAAAAAGAAGAAGGGGAGATAAGGACGATAGATGTTTGATAGGAAAGAAGAAGCAAACCACACCAGAGCACCCGCGAACCACCCACAATACTTTTTTAAAACAGAAACGATCACGATCAATTCCTATGGTTGGTTTGAGAAAGTTTTCAAGACTTTCCACCAGCTTTGCTCAGTCCTTATAAATGCAGAATATACAGTCTAACCTGCTCTAAAGACCACCTGTGCAAGACAATCACCTGTACAACAAACAATAGATTCCCTCTTCCCCACTTGTGGTTTTTGAAAATTATAATGACTTAGTCCATGACACCCACCTATCTAAGACAATCACTTTTCTCCTCAAAGATGGATGGCCGTTGTGAACAATTTTGACTCAACTTTTAAAAAAAGTTTTAGTAAGAGTTTTACGGCACTTGCAACACAATAAGGTCATATAAGTGCTGAAAATTAGAAGTGGTTACAAGAGAGTAACAAACACAAAAAAGAAGGAGGAGAGATAAGGTCAAGGATCACAGATGTTTGATAGGAAAGAAGGAGCAAACCACACCAGAGCACTCGCCAACCACCCACAGACTCAACTTTGTATTCAACACATGTCCTTAGGAGTAGTGACATCATCTCTTTTTTTATGATTCCTACAACATTCATGTACCCTGCTGAATCCTGTGAACATAGCGTCTCAAGTCTTTAAAGAGAGTAATTAATGCTCAGATGACACTTTTAGAGGCAGATTCTGATGAAGCACTTTTTAAAGATAAAGATAGAGTTTTAAAAAACATGAAGCACACATAAAATACTGCTTTAGTTTAAGGAAGAGTTCTACAGCACTTGCAACACAATACGGTCATATACTAGAGAGTAACAAACACAAAAAAGGAGGAGGAGAGCTAAGGATGAAAGATGTTTGATAGGAAAGAAGGAGCAAATCACACTAGAACACCCGCCAACGACCCACCATAACTAATGCGATAGATCCTCGAAAGGATAGGGACCTTTTATTTCAACAATGAGGAAGATAGGGAGGCAGAGGCCAGTACTACTGTGGAGAGGATGATGCTTTTTGGGAATACAAAAAGGAAGCGGAAAATCTGGCATCATTGCAGGAAAGAACAGAAGAACGTTCAACCAGAAACGAACTGGTACAATCAGTGGAAAGACCCTTGGCGACATTTTGGAGAGAGCAACGGAGCATCAATGGACATGTCCTGAAAGCAAAGACGTTGCTTCATGAAACAATGAAACAATGAACAATTTCAACGACATGAACATCCAAACAAGAAAAAGTCCTTACGATCTTTGGCTTGAAAGGAGGAGGTATCTGCCTGGCCTCCAGCTTCTCCCAGTCGATGTTGCGGAAGAAAGCCTGCGAGTTGATTGGTCCAGCTGCACAGGTGGGCATGCCCAGTCTGTCTGGCGGGTTGCGCTCAAAGAGCTGGGGATGAGAAAGGTTGCTTTGTTTTGGTAAGTGTTTTACGCGCTTGCAACTGCATACAGCTATACAAGCCAGCGGGACACATTAAACATTTTCAGGTCGGTAGTCATTTCCAATTTTGCCTGGGCAGCGGCCGAGGCCAACTCTTATCAAATTTTGGTACCACCAAGGAATCATTACTGTGCACAACTTACGCACAGGACCTCCGAGATATTTCACAATGAGAAAAGAATATAGAACGGAACTGCATGTTTTTAGTTCTCTGTTTTTCTCCAAGGTTGCAAGTGATGCTGTAAAAAGATTTAGCCAACGAACCATATGTTTCAGCAGATATGAGCACAACTTAAGGAAATGGAAAGCTATTATTTTTGTCGAGTTATGGTGTTTGTTATCATTACAAGTTCGATGCTATTATTTCCTTTACTTTCCTCTCTCTGCTATGCTCACAAACTGTGGTAGCCAGCGAGGTCTATAACTTCTCTCCCTCCTTGGATGTTGAAGATCATCATCGGTTTCTTATGGATGGACTGTTAAGGAACTTATTCAAGAGAGCATTATCTTCTGCACAGAATACAAAAAAGGTACGGTTAGTCACAAATCAGGGTAACAAAAGCAGACCCCAGCTATATTAGCAGAGCACAATTTATTTTTTGGGAAGGGAGAATTTTAAAAAATATTTATCAAACACTATTAATTTATCAGATTTAGACTGAAATGACAGTGAGAAAACTCTGCTGATGTTGTTAAAACTGTACAGTTTGCTAGACACTAAATAATGACAATTAGAAAACTCCGCTGATGTTATTAACCCTTCCAGCCCCATGCGTGTATATTTTCAACAGCGCTTGTACCTCCCACCGTCCCAAGAGCGTATATTCTCAGTTTCGGGGAATACCGAATTTGCGCATTTTTCGAAATTAGCGAACCTAATTAAACTTTAATTTTCGTAATATTTGTTCATTTACCTTTTAACATTGTTACTTGTTATTATATGAACCTCATTAGATAGATACCACATCACATTTTAGAATGCATGCCTCTTTTTCTGAAATGCTGCTGTATTGGCTGGGACTGGGGTTAGGGAGTGCACAAAAATGGCTGGGGCTGGAAGGGTTAAAACTACACAGTTTGCTGGACACTTGACAGTGAGAAAACTCTGCTGATGTTATTAAAACTACACAGTTTGCTAGACACTTGACAGTGAGAAAACTCTGCTGATGTTATTAAGACTACACAATTTGCTAGACACTTGACAGTGAGAAAACTCTGCTGATGTTATTAAAACTACACAGTTTGCTAGACACTTGACAGTGAGAAAACTCTGCTGATGTTATTAAAACTACACAGTTTGCTAGACACTTGACAGTGAGAAAACTCTGCTGATGTTATTAAGACTACACAGTTTGCTAGACACTTGACAGTGAGAAAACTCTGCTGATGTTATTAAAACTACACAGTTTGCTAGACACTAAATAATGACAGTGAGAAAATTCTGCTGATGTTATTCAGACTACACGGTTTGCAAGACACTAAATAATGACAGTGAGAAAACTCTGCTGATGTTATTAAAACTACACGGTTTGCAAGACACTAAATAATGACAGTGAGAAAACTCTGCTGATGTTATTAAGACTGCACAGTTTGCTAGACACTTGACAGTGAGAAAACTCTGCTGATGTTATTAAAACTACACAGTTTGCTGGACACTTGACAGTGAGAAAACTCTGCTGATGTTATTAAAACTACACAGTTTGCTAGACACTTGACAGTGAGAAAACTCTGCTGATGTTATTAAGACTACACAGTTTGCTAGACAGTAAATAACAAGCTATTTCCACAATGAACATCTGCCACATCCAGACACAAGTCCCAGCTGAGAGGAACTAATTAACGAGTCTCTACAAATCTGAAAAGTTCAGACATCCCCCTCAGACTCTGACCTTTCTGCATCTTGCTAAGCAGGCAAACAGGAAGAAGTTGATAGATGAAGAAAAAGAAAGCGATAAAAAGAGAGAAGTCGAAGAAAGAGAAGAAGTTAAAGGAAAAAGAAAGAAGTTGGAAGAAGAAGAAAGAAAAAGAAGTGGAGAAAGACATAAGAAGTTAGAGGCAGAAGAAAAAAGTAGGAGGACAAATTAAAAAGTTAGAGGAAGAAAAAAAATGCTGGAGGAAGACGAAAGAAGTTAAAGGAAGAAGAAAGGAAGAAGAAAGAAGTCAGAGAAAAGAGAAAAATGTTAGAGGAAGAAGAAAGATGTTCGAGGAAGAAAAAAGAAGTGGAGGAAGAAGAAAGAAGAGGAGGGAGAAAGAAGATGGAGGAAGAAGAAAGAAGTAAGACGAAGAACAGAAAAGTTGGAGGAAATC
Organism: Aplysia californica; assembly: GCF_000002075.1. Lineage (NCBI taxonomy): Eukaryota > Metazoa > Mollusca > Gastropoda > Aplysiida > Aplysiidae > Aplysia > Aplysia californica. The sequence goes on from NW_004798360.1 coordinate 86,090, forward strand.
GAAAATAGTCAGAGAAAGAAGAAAGGAGGAAGAAAGAAGTCAGAGAAAAGACAAAAATGTCAGAAGAAGAAGAAGGAAGATGGCAGAAGAAGAAAGAAGTTACAGAAAGAAGAATAGAGAGCAAAGAAAACATTAGAGAAAAAAAAGAAAGAAGATGGCAGAAGAAGAAATAAAGAAGTTCGAGAAAAAAAAATGAAAAGCTGGAGAAAGAACAAAAACAACAACCACTCAAAAAATCTCTTCGTATAACTCACCAGACTCATCATAGTGGAGGCCTCACGGGGCGTGGCGTGCGGATACCTGGGCGTGTCGTGGAGGATGGAGTGGAACAAGTCGTCCTCGTCATCCCCGTGGAACGGAGACTGACCAATCAGCATCTCGTACAGCAGCACCCCGAACGACCACCAGTCCACCGACGCGTTGTACTTGGCTCCTTTCAGGATCTGATATCCCACGGAATGAAAACAAAAATTTATGAAGTCGAACCATATATATATATTTTTGTTCTTGTTTTTGTACAGGTTCCATGCCTAATGAGGCATAGATAGGTTATATTCCCAAGGCAGAAACTGTCAGATGAAGCTCGAGAGATCATAAATAAATACTCTTTAACACTTTGTAGTCACACAGTCAGCAGTACAAAATACCCCATCTGGTCAACCAGCCAGGAGAGCGACTGCAACAAATTTCTTGGGCCTGGCGCAGAATCCATTTTCCCCGGCCCATTATTGTACCAAGTGACTACAAAGTGTTAATGAATAAACAAAAACACCACCCCCCTTAAGAATAAACAACCCCCCCCCCCCCTTTCAGCATATTATACTTCCATTGGAAGCAAAACAGTGAAAAATTTAGCTGGTCACTTAAGAATTAAACATAGCATGGCTGGTCATCAAAGGGTTCACACAGAATGGTTTGTCAGTAAATTGTATAAATAGAATTTCTGAACACTCTAGTGTTATACACTTAACGTTTGGTCACTATGGTATGGAACATTTCTATCTTCTTTAAATTTTAAATATTTTTTTAGTAAGGGTTTTACGGCGCTCGCAACTGCATAAGGTCTAATATGAGCGCACAAAAAAAGTTGGTCCTATTCGCAACGGTTCACTGCATCGCCTGATTTTGGGTTAACCACAAGCAATGTAGGCGTACCTCTGGAGCGATGTAGTCTGGGGTGCCACAGAAAGTCGTTGCCTTGTTCTCACCAAAGATCTTCTCCTTACACATACCAAAGTCAGCGATCTTGATGTGACCGTCCTTGTCCAGCATCACATTGTCCAGTTTGAGATCCCTGGACACACACAGAAACATACTTAGTTTAGTTTTAGTAGAGGTTTTACTGCGCTCGCAACTGCATAAGGTCAAGGGGTGGATGTCAACAGAAAAGTCCTTACAGGGAATCAGGCTTACTCTGCTCACCTCTCTTGCTTCATCAGCACAAAGTCTGCTTCGACTATCAAGGCACCCCGGAAATAGCGGGGCACAAGAGTGTGACAAACATGCAAAAGAAGTAGAGGTAAATGATGATAGTAAGGATGAAGAAAGAAAAAGCAGCAGTTACCTGTTGTAGATCAGGCACAGTTGTTATGAGCACACCATTGATGAATCAGCCCATTTACAATTACAATTCTATGGTGCATAAGAACATGGTTAATGTCTCCTCTTTTGGGAATGGCCTAAAGACACTTCAGTCAGTAGCACCGCCCCGGGGATGAAAGATACTTAGAAGATAGGAACGAATTTAGAAGACAGAAAAAGAAAGAAGGCCTATTTACGCCATATTGTATAAGCTTATTGATGTCTTTATTTTTGCTAGCTGCCTGTCAAATACAAGCTGGCTTTAGTAAAGAGGGGGGGTGGGGGGCTTGAGAGAGAGAGAGAGAGAGAGAGAGAGAGAGAGAGAGAGAGAAAGAGAGTGAGATAGAGAGAGAGAGAGAGAAGATAGAGAGGGGAGAGAGAGAGAGACAAAAAGAGACACAGAGGGAAAAAGAGAGAAGGAAAGAGAATGACAGGAAAAGAGAGAGAATGCAAAATCAATACGCTGGTTTTGCTAACAAGTATTTACCTGTATATTATGCCATTCTTGTGTAGATACTGAAGGCCACAAACTATTTCTGCTGCATAGAATCTGAAGAAGAAAACAAAAATTTACAACTCCTATAATTATTTTCTGTGCTCGCATCCCTGAGAAAAAAAAGATAATTGATCGATCAAATCGTTTAACATAAAAAAAATGTAATTTGATTTGTACAGAAATAAAAATTCTATAAGAGCCTTTCTGAATTTTTATTGAACAGTAAGCATTATCAATTTGAACTTTTAAAAAATATTGGAATGTCAATCCAAAAGCCAAAGTAAACAAAGAGAACACACACACACACATACATACACACACACATACAAACACACACACACACACACACACAGACACACACACACACACACACACAGAACATGATTCAATTAATGGAAAGTGCAGTGATTTATACAATTGAATCATCTGACTGCAGTTTTTTCACATAAAATCAACCAAAATATCTCATAGAAAATACCAGAATTTTTTGTTAATGTCCCATTATCACCATCCTTCTCTACCATCTATTCTAGAAAGACCACGTCAAAACCACAGCACATCGTGCATCATAACTTACTGAGCTCGTTGAAATTCAAACTTTCCAGAGACTTGTATATGGAACATAAGGTCACCCCCATTGAGGTACTCCATCACAAAGAACAGATGGCTCTGAGGAGAAAAAAACAAACTTTTAGTTTTAGTAAGAGTTTTACCATCAGGAAACGACAAATGCAATTTTTGGGACACCAGAATAGACATGCTTGAACATCTAGCTCTCACTGGCAAAACTGAGGGCAAACGAGGCAGGGTTAGGCCCAGATATTTACTTGGGGAACCTAAACAAATGGGTAACTGGGAAAGATCAGGGAAACGTAGCGTTTTTGAGATCATCCGAGCAAAGGAATGAATGGAGAACCATGACCGCAGATGTCTGTCGCAGATCTGGCACTGGAAGATGATGAAGAGTTTTATGGCACTGGCAACACCATAAGGTCATACAAGTGCCGAAGAATAGAGGTGTTACAAGAGAGTAACATACACACAAAAAAGGAGGAGAGATAAGGTCGATAGATGTTTGAAAAGAAAGAAGAAGCAGACGACACCAGAGAACCCGCCAACCACACACAATGGGTTTGTATTATATGTTAAATAGAAATAAGCATTGGCTCAATAATGATTATTCAGTGGTTAGTAAAAGTAAAACAGACAGACACACAGAGACAAATGTGGATTACGAACAGCAAGAAAATACACAGGGCCTGCTGCCAGCGACACCTTCCAGCTTCCCGCAACATGAAATTATTCCAGTTTCACGCTGGTAAGTAGGGTGAGTTTACTCCATGGAAACAATAATTTATTATACTCATCTTCAAACATCACTGACACCTGAAGCAAAAAACCCCAAAGAAAACAACACATCCTTCCAAAAGACAAGACATTTTTCGTCCACTTATTCCTCCGGTCAACTAACCTTGCTCTGGAAGGTGCTGTGCAGGTGTGTGAGGAAGGGATGCTTGCAGCCGATGGAGAGGACCCTCTTCTCTATCATGGTACACTCCACGTCGTCATCCTCCAGCACCACGTCTTTCCTCAAGGCTTTGATTGCGTAGAACGTGCCATTCTCTTTCATCTCCGCCAACATCACCTGGGAAGAAAAATGTATGTTGGTTTCTGACCTCATGGTCGTAGTAACTCAAAACGGCTAAAACTGTCAGATAGAACTTTGTAATTCTGAAGTAGCAAATTGTCACTGTAGGTACACCTCAAGGAATAGACAGAAGAAATGTAACGTATTCACAGCATGAAGATAAGGTGTTCATAGCATGAAGATAAGGTGTTCACAGCATGAAGATAAGGTGTTCATAACATGAAGATAAGGTGTTCACAACATGAAGATAAGGTGTTCACACCATGAAGATAAGGTGTTCACACCATGAAGATAAGGTGTTCACAGCATGAAGATAAGGTGTTCACAACATGAAGATAAGATGTTCACTTTACTCAGCACAAAGAAAAGACCATCCTGCCACACCCCAAAACCAGGCAGGCCAATTCATCCCATTTTCAAAAATAATGTAAATACCAAAACTTATGACTAGCTTATAAGTATAGCAATTTTGTCAAATTACTTACATTAAATGTAAATAGGGTGAAAAAATGTTTTTCTTCCAATCGAAGGTGAAAAGGTTCCAAAGAAATGAGTACATTATTATCATTACTAAGCAAAATTTCAACAAAGTGAACTTAATGCCAAAGAAGGGTCCAGCGATAATGGTCCTTCAAAATAATCTCTCGTTATACCGTAGGGTCAACAACCTCGTAGCCTCCGACAGTCTAAGGCCTAAGGGCAAGATCACTCAGTCTCGGCCACAATCACCCTGGAGCTGTTAGACTATTTTACTATTTGCTTCAACAGGAGGTGATAGATCGCTCCACATGACCAGAGTATTATTCTCCTCTCCTCTTCTACTAGAGTAGCAATAACATCTTGAACAGCCAAGATGGTGACATGTTTGTTTTTTAAAAAATGAGCTGTGGACCCTATTTTTAGTTTAGTTTTAGTATGTGTTTTACGTCGCTTGCAACGCAATAAGGTCATATAAGTGCCGAAGATTAAAGGTGTTACAAGAGAATAACAAACACACAAAAGAAGGAGGGGAGATAAAGACGATAGATGTTTGGTAGGAAAGAAGAAACAAATCACACCAGAGCACCCGCCAACCACCCACCCTATCTTCAGGGAGTCATGTTTTGTCCACAATAAGTAGAAGCAATGACTCTTCTATAAGCAGAGGGTCACTCCTCTTTTTGAGAAACAAACCAGAGCAAAAGATCCAGATAAGCACCTGTGGTGACATCAATACAAAAGTTTGCCAACAGAGCAGGATAGTTTCGGTTAAGAATGAGGTATCTTGTACCATAACGTTATATCTGAGAAATCCCACCAACCACCAGACATTGACACACACAAAATCAATGAAAAGACCACGAAACAAAAGCAACATTTGTCACCCACTTTGCCGAAGCTTCCTTTTCCCAAGACCTTGAGGAACGTGAAATCCTCCGGTTTGAACTTGCGAATCTCTACAGCCGGCACCTGAGCAGTGGGAACATCGTCCACATCCCAAACCTGCTGGTAGCTCGAGTCGTCGTCACTCTCCTCCTCCTCGTCCTCATCTGCTCCTATCAAAGACTTCTCCTGAAATATGCAACAACAACAAAAATAAAAAACTTTTCAAGTCACATTTGGTTAAGACAGGTTATGAAAAACACCTTAGTTTGTTTGTTTTTTAGTAAGGAGTTTTACGGCACTTGCAACACAATAAGTATAAGGTTATATAACTGCCGAAGATTAGAGGTGTTACAAGTGAGTAAAAACACAAAAAAGAAGGAGAGGAGATAGAAACGATATATTTTTTTATAGGAAAGAAGGAGCAAACCACACCAGAACACCCACCAACCATCCACAAAAACAATTTGAGGAGGGTTGTTTTTTTTGCTTTTGTTTTTATAACTTTATAAAAATCTGGAAAAGAAAAACTAGGTGAATGCAGTTCTTTCTACCCCTCCTTCTGAAATCTAAAAAACTCTTAGACAGGAACTACTAAAAGCAAAGAACACTACTCTAGGGTATTATTTGAACTAAGTTGTATATGATAAAGTGATTGAAAGCATCAGTTTCAGAGTAGAGCTGTGGTTTACAAGTCAGCAAAATTCAAGTCACATTTGGCTAAGACAGATAAAAAAATGGTAGAACTGACGGGTAGAATAAGTAAAAATAAGAAACTTGAGCTGCTCTCAGTTCTCCACTGATAATAGTCAAACCACGACACCATCAGTGCTATTTTGTACACAATATATATATTTATTGTATGAAACTGATCAGAAGCAACAGAAACCCACTTCCACTTCACTCAGATGCATTTTAGCATATATATTCTAATCATAGGAAAAAACAAGGCAAAACCTTTACGATCTTCAAGCGCATGAAAGGAAATGCCAATTCTGGGGCTAATTTGACAAAATAAAGTAAGTAAAAAAAGTCAGGATATACATATTTAATCTAGAAGATTAATCGGACGAAATAGTAACTTGCATTGAGTACCCAGCTTGAGAGCCAAATGCTTTCCTGTGTCCTCACGTATTCAACACCAGTCAATACTAGGCACACATCATTTATCATACATGTAGCACTTTCAGAGAGAAAAGTATGGACATGAGAGACAGTAATATATTCGCAACACTCCAATATCAGATCGCTACGACGCTAAACGTAGTGATGATCGAAGAGATACGACAGAAATTAAGTTGATTTGAAAGGACAAAAAATGTTTTATCTCCCTTGTGAAAAAAAATGTTATACAGCAGTCCTTGCAGAAGGCACAATAACCACAGCTAATAGAAAGTGAGCATTGCTTTGTGGGGGACCAGGAGAGATGACTTTCAAAATTATGAGGCAGCGTGGTGGAATCAGGCTCTCGTCAAAATAATCAAAATAAAGAAACTTGCATTTTTCCGCAGGTTTGTGAATTTTTATTACATTTTTGTTTTTTGGCTCAACTCTTTTCGTGCTCATTAAAGAACTAATTTCTGTGTGGATTGTTCAGAAAAACGTTGATTAAAGACACAGAAAATGTAAATTTTCAGTTATCACGGACTCTAAAGCTAAGGAAATAACTAACCTTTGGCGGCCATTTTTTCACTAATTTTACCTCTGAAAACAGGTGACCCCCACCTCCTTCTTAAGTAAATATCTCGACTTGTATTCAAGATAAATGGATATTTTTTTCATCCTAATAAAGACAAGTGAACAAGCTTTAAGATGATACCAATAACTCTACATGCCCAAAAATTGACGAGAGCCTGATTCCACCACGCTGCCTCCCAATATCTTTGGATATTGTGTAATACTTGACATTGACTTTTCTAAGCTCATAATCATTCTATGTTATTAAGCATTGTGATCAAAATCCCCAGAACAGAATTAATAAAAGTCCTAAATTTCTTTCTTCGTCCACAGGACAAAAGTTGAAGAGAGAGAAACGAACGGAATGCCAAAGCAAGAAGAGCCAGTATTCAGAGACAAAACACAAAGGACGTTGTTGAACTCCCTGTAGAACCATCAACGGGTATAACCATTAAATCAATTCACAGTGGCAACTTAACTTTCAGAGCACACATTTACTCCAGAAACTCCGAGACAATCATCAAATTTACAGCAAAATTCCCAGCCGTGGTAAGGGGAAGATTCTTCAGATAACACAAGATTTGAAAGAGGGAAAATTATAAAGAAAACGTTTTCTAACCACAAGTCAGATATTCTGCCACCACTAATATGTCTCCCTCCTCCAGGAGTCTAGCTGGCCCATTAAGTGGAAGTAATAAACACCACTAAAGAGAAGATAAACCTGAGGCGGCTAAGTAAGGGTTGAAAACCAAACTTACAACACAAATTTTACACATCAGAGAACGAAGTATAGAGGTCGAAAACCTCAATGCTGAGATGACAAACACTACGAGAAATCATGAATTATACTACGCACACACGCAAAAAGTAGCTGAACGCTTTAACGACTTGATGAGCAAGTTCTATTCAGAGTCAAATTATAAAACTGTTTATCGACTTGATATTTTTTGTTTTAATTTTCGGACAGCTCTCATATATCACCAGGCACATACTCAAAGTCAAGTCACTCACGTACACACTCATATACACATACATACAAACACTCAAACACAAACAAACACTATGCATTTGCTGAAAAGAGGAGCTGATTTTTACCATTGTACCTACTCAATGAGCCAAATCCCGAAAAATAGAAACATCTCAATGAACACCAAAATGAAAGTCCTGAAATGCTATGTTTGGTCAACCCTTCTATATGGCTGTGAATGCTGGACAATCACTAAAGACAGTGAAAATAAAATAGAGGCAACAGAAATGTGGTTTCTTAGGAGACTGCTAAGAGTATCGTGGAAGGAAAAGAAATCAAATGAGGTAGTGCTTGATGAAGCCCACGTGGGACGCTCAATGTTAAAAACAATCAGGAAACGACAAATGCAGTTTTTGGGACACCTGAATAGACATAAGGGTCTTGAACATCTAGCTCTCACTGGCAAAATTGAGGGCAAGCGAGGCAGGGGTAGGCCCAGAACAACATACTTAGGGAACCTAAACAAATGGGTAACAGGGAAAGATCAAGGAAACGTAGCTTTTCTGAGAGCATCCGAGCAAAGGAATGAATGGAAAATCATGATCGCCGATGTCTGTCGCAGATCTGGCACTGGATGATGATGATGACCTGCTCTAACAGTCACCAGTCTAAGACAACAATCACCTATTCAAATGACCACTTCCCATTTCTCCCCTTGGATTTTTTCTACTTAGTTTTAGTTTTAGAGATTTTACGGCGCTCGCAACTGCATAAGGCCATATGAGCGCCAGAAGATTAGAGGTGGTACAAGAGATTAACAAACAAAAAAAAGAAGAAGGGGAGATAAGGACGAAAGATGTTTGATAGGAAAGAAGAAACAAACCACACCAGAGCACCCACCAACCACCCAATCATTTTTTTTTCTACATAATAACGACACTGTCCAAGACATCCACCTGTCAAAGACAACCACTTCTCTCCTCAGAAATAGGTAGCCGTCTTGGACAGTTTTGACCGTACACTTGACTCCTCTATTTGTAAATATGACCTCAGACCAAAAAGCAAAAACTCTTTGTAATACAGGGTGCCCAATGGGGGATGGAATCTGGTCGGGGCAGGGCAGGACGGTTAGCTAGCCGGACTGAGGTCGCAAAGCGGCTATCGTGGAACAAGCCGATCACACCCGACTCATCACCTAAAAAAACAAACGCGTTTGTTTTCAGGCCACGAGTCGGGCGATCAACCCGACCCGACCCGACCCGACCCGACCCGACCCGACCTGACCCGACCCGACCCGACCCGACCCGACCCGACCCGACCCGACCCGACCCGACCCGACCCGCCCAGACCCGATCACATCTGCAACGGGCACCTGGTACAACACTCACACTGGCTGTGGAGGATGAGGTCTGGAGTTGCTTCTTCCTGTCGGGCGTTGTAGAGATGCGGACTTGCTGTAAGGCTTCGGCCAACAGTTTCTGGTTGATGCCGCACAGGTTGGGCATGAACTTTTTGCACTTCTTGTGGCAGTTGATGCCGCAAACTGGGGAGAAACATTCATCATAATAATAATGATAATAATAATAATAAAAATAATAATAATAAAAATGATATAAATAATAATAATAATATTACTAATAATGATAATGATAATAATAATAATATTAATAATAATGAAAATGTTAATAATAATAATAATAAAAATACTAATACTAATAACATCTAATAATAATAAAAAAGATAATAATAATAATAATAATAATAATAATAATAATAATAATAATAATAATAATAATAATAATAATAGTAATATTAATAGTAATAGATAGCATTTGTAGAGTGCAAATTCCCACTCAACAGCAGGCTCTATGCACTTTACAAACAATATTCGGTCTATCTAGAGAAGGAGGAGAGATAAGGACGATAGATGTTTGATAGGAAAGAAAGAGCCAAACCATACCAGGGCACCCACCAACCACCCACGACCTTTGAATTTAACGTCCATCTCCAATATAAGGTAGATAAAAAAAATGGACAGACAGCCTTAAAAGAGTCCCCAAAAACCCATTTGGGAATTCAAACCAGGGCTATTGTGTATTGATCTACCGTTGGGCCAAAACAAAACAAAGTAGTCTGAGTTTAAATAAAAAAGAATTATGTGGATGTATGGCAAAAAATATCAGCAAAAATTTAGTTTCATAAAACTTTTGAGTTCGAGTTGAAGAATTTTCATGACAATGATAAAAACATACATTTGTTTTATATGTACAGAGAGAAAAAGAGATGGATGGATGGATATGTGGATAGATAGATGGATGGATGGATGAATGAAAAGATCAATGGATGAAAGAATGGATGAGTGGGTGGATGAATGAATGATGGAATGGACACGTGCCTAAATGAATAGCCTATATATATATAGGCCCAAACAAACAAAATGTGAGGCAGCGTGGTGGAATCAGGCTCTCGTCAAAATAATCCTAATGAAGAAACTTGCATTTTTTTTTTTTGCAGGTTTGTGAATTTTTCTCTAATTTTATTTTTTGGTTCAACACCTTTCATGCCCATTAAAGAACTCATTTCTGTGAGGATTTTTCTGAAAAACGTTGATTAAAGGTACAATAAATGTAAATTTTCTGTTGCCACGGACTCTTAAGCTAAGGAAATAACTAATCTTCGGTGGTCATTTTCTCACTAATTTTACCTCTGAAAACAGGTGACCCCCACCTCCTTCATTCGCAAATATCTCGACTTGTATTCAAGACAAATAGTTATCTTTTCATCTTAATAAAGACAAGTGAACAAGCTTTAAGATGATACCAATAACTCTACATGCCCAAAAACTGACGACAGCCTGATTCCACCACGCTGCCTCACAAATGTCTGAACAAAACACAGTAACTTACGAAAGGATGGATTAGCTATTGGGGAAAGAGACAAACGTTTTGAAGCATAGCATGATGGATGAGTCAAACAGTGGGCAGAATTTCGCAAGCTGTTTGCACAACAGTTCTCTGCTGTTACCTTCACACTTGAGTCCTTGTCGGAAAAGTCCAAAGAGCATGGAGCCGCAGTGGTCGCAGAAAGTCGGAGACATGTAGTTGTTGATCTTGAACCTGTGAGGTACGTTGATGTTGAACCTCTCTGTCAGCATCTGGAAACATCATCAGATTGTATGAAGTATTCTTGTATCAAGAATGTCAACCATATATATAAGGTTTTAGGTTTTAAATAATTTTTTAAAGAATTATAATTGTTTAAGTTAAGTAAGAGTTATAAAGCACTTGCAACACAATTAGGTCGAGGAAGTGCCAAAGACTAAAGGTGTCTCAAAAGACTAACAAATACACACAAAAAAAAAGAAAGAAGGCAGATAAGGATGATATGGATGTTTGATGCGAAAAAAGGAGCAAACTGCACAAGAGCAGCCGCCAAACACCCATTAAGTATTATAGTTATGTCTCTATGTGCATTGTAGGTATGTCTTTGATATGTCTTAGATAGGCCTACATGTATATCTTTAGTATAATATCCAAAGTATGAGTCCAGTACATTTTCAATATACCGGTACCTTTTTTAGTAGAGGTTTTTCAGCGCTCGCAACTGCAGAAGCTCATATGAGCGCCAGAAGATTAGAGGTGTTACAAGAGAGTAACAAACATAAAAAAGAAGAAGGAAAGATAAGGACGATAGATATTAGATAGGAAAGAAGGAGCAAACCACACCAGAGCACCCGCCAACCGCCCGCACCGGTACCTTGAATATTCCTTAATGTCTTTTTAATATGTCTTCACCAGCAGCCTGCATATGGCAGCAGTTATATAAGACATCATGTCTTATTGAATACTGAGAGGTCAATTGGGTTGTTCTGTACCCAGTTCTGTTTTGGGGAAAGAGTTTTAAGTTCAAAGAGTGGGGAGAAGGGAGAGGGAGACAGAGATACGCAGAGACAGAGACAGAGACAGAGACAGAGACATAGACAGACAGACAGACAGACAGAGTCAGACAGATAGAGATAGACAGAGAGAGAGGTAGAGAGAGAGGAGAGAAAGAGAGAAAGAGAGAGAGAGAGAGGTGAAAACTGATTACATGAAAACTACCTTATTTCACAAAATACTTAGCCAGAGATTCTAATCAGTCTCGCACACATGACAGTTTTCGAGTCCTTAAAACACATTCAAACACAATCACACAGAGACTATACAATTTGCAGCAGACTCTTTACTTTACTTTACTTTACTTTACTTTACTTTACTTTACTTTACTTTACTTTACTTTACTTTCACTTTTCCGACCCAGCCGCCATTTGGGGTCTAGCCCTTCGGTCTGGAATTGCAGCAGACTCAAAAACTCACCATTGTTTCTCTGCTGTCTTTGGCATTTCCAGGACATTTTCCCAGGATTTTGTCGTGACATTTCTTGTGCACAGCACAGTTACAAACTGGAGGATAGAGTACATAAAATATTCTCAGTTTCTGAATGAAATGTGGAAAAAGGAGAAAAAAACAAAAGAAAGAGTTTTCAATATTCACATAATAATAATAATAAAAAATAGCATTTGTATAGCGCATATCCCCGCTCAACAGCAGGCTCTATGCTCTTTACACTATATTATTACCCCAGCAGACCATAGAACACTCCGAAACATTCTCAGCTTCCGCGGAAGCATACAGTGCAAGCTGCGGATTTCACGCGCTCAAACACTATCAAACTGACAAGATCTTTCACTGTCTAGAGCCGGGTACCCATTTCCACGAGGGTGAAGTGAAGAAAGTTCGTGCAAAGTGCCTTTCCCAAGGACACAACGTCGGGCCCCTGACGGGATTCGAACCCACGACCTTACGGTTGCGAGCCCGAGAGCCTAACCACTAGGTCACCGACGCCAATGTTGTTGTCTCTTTAGTTTTAGTTTCGGTAAGAGTTTTACGGCACTTGCAACACGGTAAGGTCATATAGGCTAAGTGCCGAAGATTAGAGGTGTTACAAGAGAGTAACAAGCACAAACATGGAGGAGAGATCAGGCGATAGATGTTTGGTGGGAAAGAAGGAGCAAACCACATCAGAGCACCCGCCAACCACCCATGGTTTTTGTATCTTACACCTGGCTAGATGGGGTTAAAAGGTCATGGAACAACATAACATATCTATCACAGACACTAGGCGTCGGTGGCCTAGTGGTCAGGCTCTCGGACTCACAACCGTAAGGTCGTGGGTTCGAATCCCGCCAGGGGCCCGACTTTATGTCCTTGGGAAAGGCACTTTGCACGAATTTTCCTCACTTCACCCAGGTGGAAATGGGTGCCCGGCTATAGACAGTGAAAGATCTTGTCAGTTTGATAGTGTTTGAGCGCGTGAAATCCGCAGCTTGCACTGTATGCTTCCGGGGAAGCTGAGAATGTTTCTGAGTGTTCTCAGAAGGTCTGCCGGGGTAATAATAGTTGTAAAGCGCATAGAGCATGCCCTTGAGCATGGATTTGCGCTATATAAATGCAATTATTATTATTATTATTATTATTATTATTATTATTATTATTATTATTATTATTATTACTACACACCTACACACCTAGCACAGGACGGAAACCTGCCCCTCCCCTCGACATCCTAAGGATACAAGAGGAAGGAAAAAGTAAAGGAAGCAGTTGTCTCTATATCTGAGGTGTAATTATTCGTGCAATCATATCCCAGTCATTTCAATTAACTCTTGTTTTTGTTTTTGTTTTGGTTTGTTTGTTTGTTTGTTTTTGTTTTACACGAACAAACACAGACAAGTAACAGCTGTTTAGTGCAGCTTAAAAAAAAAAACAGGCAGACAGACAGAAACAACAAAAGGGACAGAGCAGATATGAGACCCCATCCAATCACTCACTCTTTCTTAGTTTACACTGCAGAATGGACACCTAGAAATGAAAAATTCTGTGATCCCGCTCTGTAGATAATATGTAGCCTATCGTTAGATAATATGTAGCCTATCGTTAGATAATATGTAGCCTATCGTTAGATAATATGTAGCCTATCGTTAGATAATATGTAGCTTATCGTTAGATAATATGTAGCCTATCGTTAGATAATATGTAGCCTATCGTTAGATAATATGTAGCCTATCGTAAAAGAATAGCAAAAGCTTGAACCACAAAAAGTCCTCAGGATGAATTCACGGAAGAAAACGTACAAGTTCTTTCAGATAAATACACAAAAACAAAGGCAAATTCAAAGTGTTGGTTTCAAAACCATTGACAGTAGTTTGTGTTTGTTTGTTTGGTGTGCGTGGGTGTGTGTGTGGGGGGGGGGTATATTTTAAAAATTGTGTTTATGTTTTAGCACTATTCAGTTATTTCTGAGCTTGGAATAGATTTTCCATTGGGCAAGCAAAAATTAATCAATTTTGAAGCATGCTGACAAAATGAGTTGCTTCTCGCAGTCCATGGATGGAGACATGGGACAAAAATCCACACATAGGTCAAACTTGTAGATCTTTAACAGATGCCATTTTCTTCCAGTTTAACATTTCTTTTATCATTTCATACAAATGCAGTGTATAAACTCAACCAATAAATTTGACGTATCTATCACCATAGGGATAAAATCTGAGAAGTAACTCATTTTGTCAGCACGCCTCACATATAATTAGGAACTTATCAAAGCAATCCTCCTCGCGAGTATTAAAACCGAGGCCAAACATAAAAACAAGCGGTATAATACGTTATTACTTATTATCGTTCCCAATAAATCAAACAAAAATATGAGACTTACTTTGACACTGGTACCCTTGTTTGTTCAGGCCCCTGGGGAAAAAAAGAGAACAGGACGTTATTTTTTGTTTTAGTGCACGCTTCACGGCATTTGTTCGTTCATAATATTAGGTACCGAAGATTTACAGGTGCTACAAGAGAGAGAGAGAGATAGTGAGA
>NW_004798360.1:100882-102007 GCF_000002075.1 Aplysia californica
AGAGAGAGAGAGAGAGAGAGAGAGAGAGAGAGAGAGAGAGAGAGAGAGAGAGAGAGAGAAACAAACACAACAAAGAAGGAGGAGAAATAAGGACGACAGATGTTTGATAAGAAAGAGGGAGCAAACATCACGAGTACACCCGCCAAACACCCACCAAGAGGTTTAGAACACCAGCAATTACAACGTGGCTGTAAAAGGACAACAGGAGACAAGTGCATGTACATAATTTGTGATGCATGCTGACAAATGAGTTACTTCTCGCAATCCACAAATGGAGATATTGGCCAAAAATCGACATTAGGGTCAAACTTGTAGATTTTCAATTGATGCCAAATTCTTTTACTATAACATGTCTTTTATTGTTTCATACTTACAAACTGTAAAAAGTTCACCTATAAGCGTGATTTATCTATTTTCTTAAGGCTTGAATCAGAGAAGTAACTCATTTTGTCAGCACACTTCACATTTGTCTTTCGTTTTCCCGACGACAGAGCTAAAGTTGTTCCCGCATCCGATCCGGACATTGGGGACTGCCTTGTTAGTGAGATAACTTCCTGGGCCTTCGGCATATTGTGGTAGGGTGGCCAGTTAGTTCCTTACTACGTTGCCTTTACTTCCCCAACTCGAAGTCAGGTACCCATTACTGCTGGGTGGGCAAAAAAAATCTGCGTCCGAACGGACGTTCGAACCCGGCCGCTTCGGAGACGAGCGCACTAACCGCTCCGCCACCGCACCCTCGATGATAATGTAATATAAATCTTGTTGAAAAATTGGAGGTCCCCTTTCTTATCAAACGTCTTTGCGCGCGATATTATAATGTCCCACCAATCCATTAATTAGCACCACAGAGATTGTAGTGGATACCCCATATTAGTAGGCCTAGTACTGAGAGTAAAGTATGTTCCAAATGGAGGGCTAAAGTTGACTTTTACGGAGAAATCAACACTATAGTTGATTACTGAGGCTCGTAGTGTTGAATAATAATGAAATGTATTATCGCTGGTTTATTTTGTACTGTTTCGGTGTCTTAAAGTTTGCTCACAACCCTTTTTCTTGAAATGGCAACTACTAACTTACTTTAAATGCCACCTCTTCACCTCCCCTCACACACATATTATGCCCCCC
>NW_004798360.1:103476-104548 GCF_000002075.1 Aplysia californica
GTGTGTGTGTGTGTGTGTGTGTGTGTGTGTGTGTGTGTGTGTGTGTGTGTGAGTGCGCGTGTGTAAGCGTCCAAGATGCTAGAGAGTAACATTGAAAGACAAATATGGGGAGGGGTAAGGACGAAGATTAGATATGCGAAGATTAGAGATGTTACAAGAGAGTGACAAACACAAAACAGGAGAACAGACAAGAACGATAGATGTTTGATAAGGAAGAAGGAGCAAACCACACCAGAACACCTGCCAACCACTCTATGTTGTTCAGGCACAGTATGAGACAGGCATTGACAAATCAGCCCATTTACAAATCTACTGAGCATAAAAACATGTTAATATCCCCCCTTTTGGAATGGCCTAAAGACACTTCAGCCAGTAGCACTGCCCTTATATATTTTTTATTGTTTGTTTACTTGTTAGAGAAAAGAGAATCACATTGACACAATATTGCTCATTTAGTGTTGGGAAAAAGTAAGACAGATAGACAGAAATAGCAGAAGAAATTTTTTTAAAGTAGGATTAAGAACGTTACTGAAGTAGAACCTACCCATATTATGACGCCTTCAAACCACCCGTGTTTCTATTGTTTATTCACAGCAATATCATGGAAATCATCTGCCACTCGATCACAACAAATCACACACCCGCAAGTGCATAAACGCATTTGTGGGCATAAAACGATTCACAATTACGAGTGTAGCACAGATAGAAATCTTCAAATTTCCCTGTCCAGTCAGTGACGATTATCCAAGAAAAGAAGACACACCCCAGAAAAGCACAACTCTCTATACTACCGGTATGTCTACCCTCATGGGCTCCGAGATCACAATTTTACACGGTGGAGCACTGTAACAGGAAGAAAATTGAGAATGTGGAACAGCACGATCCTTATATTTAGCCTCACTGAATAGTGAGAGTTTTTTTTTCTTCTTTTCAACGAAACTGAAATGTGTAGGTTTTCAGCATTGTTTATGTTTGCAAGAGAGGTGTAAGAAAAATATCAGCACGCGCGGGCACACACACACACACACACACACACACACACACACACACACACACACACACACACACACAC